>NW_017306812.1:1005253-1031705 GCF_000935625.1 Nanorana parkeri
CCACCTCCCCTTCAGTTTTTTTACTGCTGTCTATGTTCCCGTTGGGGAGATTCACCCTCCCCGGTTTGTCCTTATGACCGTTATCACTGAAATGTAAAAAAAATCCCAAATTTTGGGTTGCCACCAGAACAGGAATAGATGGGAACACTAGTTCTAGTGACCACCAGGGATTTCCCTCTCTTTGGAGGGATTGCCTCTCACTCCCTGATTGTGGATATCAGACAGGAAGTGAAGGAAAATCTCCCCAATGGGGCTCAGATGGCAAGAAACACCAACCAGGGTTATAACCCTCCCCTACTATTCAAAAGGTTTGGCTTCAGGTCTACTTTACGTTTAGCTAGAATGAGGGGAATGCTGTGAGTTTTTTTACTTGTTTCCCCTTTGGGGAGGTTTCCCAACACTTCCTGTTCCAAGGTGACAATGTTGTTGTCTCTGGGACAGGCCGGTGACATCTCTCCTTCCCACTCTCATTGTCCCCCACACTCATTGTCCCCCACACTATCTATTTGCTTAATTCTCATGAGTGAGACTCCCATTTATTAAATATAAATCTAAAAACAAAAATATAATATATTGCAGCTTACCAGTCCTTGGATGCAGGGGCTGCATTAGTTTTTGTCTTTCCTTTTTTCACCAGTTATCCTGCCAGTAACGTTGTCAGTCCTAGGGTGACAACGCTCACTCACTGTACTGCATCTATGAAGGAGCAGCATTGTCACCATAGGACAAGACTACAACCACCCCTCTCCTTTTCTCCATAAAACCTTGGGGTGAGGAGGGGAACTCTAGTCTGAGCTTGGTTTTAACCTTTTTGGGTGCTGTCCACATGCCTGCCCGTCTGACATGTTTTATGCAATGTGACAATTATAGCTGTGAAGGGGGTGGGGGGGACTACAGATATGATTTTATGATAACCGTCCAAGCTCCCAATATTCCTTCAATTATCTGTGATTGACAATCTATCTTCCGGTGCAGCTGAATCGATTTTTAACTCAAATTCTTCTTTCAGGTATTGGAATGGAGTCGTCCCGGAGAGGTGCAAGCAGCAGTTTAAAGAAGAAGAATGGAACTGCTTTTTTGGCTATAAGATCTACCCGACCCTGAGAAGTACGTAATGCTGAATGATGAGAAATCCATTTAAAGCAGACCTGGGAGTTTTACGGCCTTCAGGCCATATCCAGCCCTTTGCCTGTCCCTGTCTGGCCTGTGGTCTGGCACAGATCCATCGCAAACGGGCGCTCGGTTATGCCTGGCTGCGCTGACACTGGATGCACTGGCCTTGGAGGTCACTAAGTCAAAGCTCAGTGCAGGTTGGCAATCGGTCTGTGTGCGGATCACGGCCTCTTCAGTTGCTGGTTGCTATGGCCACTGGGGTCCTAGCAACCAATTACATCAGGGGTCCTCCTCCTCTGCTGTCATTGGTTACTAGTATCACTAGGTGGTCCTAACAACAACCAAATTACAAATGTCTTCCCACCCCCAGTATTATAGGAGGTTGCCCATAATGCTGGGGTGTCTGTCCTCTCCTGAGCTCCTGATGGTGTCCGTCCTCTCCTGCAGCTCCCACCTGTGGCCTGACAAGAAAAAAAAAGCAGGCATATTATCGGGGGACAATAAGGCTTCATTCAGGGCCCTTTCACACCTAGAACATGTGTTAGTTGCACGGTTACAAATCCAATCATGCCTGTGGCTGTAAAGTCTTGCAATGCCTCATTGGAGTTGTAGTTTCCACAACAGCTGGAGCGCCGAGGTTACCTACCCCTGGCTTAAAGTCTAAGTGCACTAAGTGTTTAACGCAGGGGTAGGCATGAAACTACAAATCACATAATGCCTCTGGGATTCATACCTGTGGCTGCCAGTCTTACAGTGCCTCATGGGACTTGTTGCGCTGAAATGCCTACACCTAGCCAAAAGGACAACTTCTTTATTTTTTTGTTTGTTTGTTTTTTGGAGATGGTCATTTTGACCCTATTAAATATTAGAAAATTGAAGGAACTTTACAAAAATCTAAGTTTTCCGATCTCGCCTGATGGCCAGAGCTGAGAGCAGGCTTTTGTAACCAGCCATAGTGGATGTGTTAAGCCAGGTCAGTAGGTCTGATGGTAATTATTTTGGTCTATTTTTGATTCCTGATTGATTGATTGATAGGGGAGGGGCCTGATTGATGAGGGGGTCATGTGTTGGTGGCCCAGACTGGGTTACAGATGCGCGCTCAGGTTGAGACGGAGTAGCGATTTATATGGCGTCCAGCTGCTGGACATCTGCACCAAAGTCATGTGTAACGTCTATTTCTGTCCGTCTTTCAACTTTGGGCTCTGTTAAATATATCTCTTTTATGTGACAAGGAGGAAGGGGCGCACGTGTTTATTACCTACATACAAAAGTGGTTTAAAATAGAACAGATACGAGCTGCCGTCCAGATCCTCTTTTATTGGTGTATTTGAAGAAAACAAACAGGAAAATATTGGATTGCTCAATTGCTAACGAGCAAAAGATGCTCGTGGAAGGGGCCGTGCGCTACAAAGACGACCCATTCCCTGACGTTTGGCCAGGCTTAATAGCAGAAGGGAGATTGCTCAAGGATATATCCAGACATTACCCAGATTTACCAATGTATACCCTTTTATATTGTGTCCGGGCATTATTATTTTTCTTTTAACTTGCTCTTGTAGTGAGAAAGAACACTTATTTCTCCTATTGACGTCATCACCAGGCTTGTAAAATGTTTTTAAGGTTCGCTAAGGAGCTCAGTTCCTAATGATGAAGGCAAACCTCTCCTGGGTTTGCACACCTGCTGTGCCCATTTTGAGGGGTTCCTGGGTCTGTACACCTGCTGTGCCCATTGAGGGGCTCCCACCATCCCTATGCTGAGTTCCCGGGTCTGTACACATTATAAGGGGCTCTCACTATTCCTGTGCTGAGTTCCTCGGTGTGCATACCTACTCTGCCCATCATAATGGTTCCCACCATCTTTACACTGAGGTCCTGGGTCTGTACACTTGCTATTTGCGTTATGAGGGGTTCCCACCATTCCTGTGCTGAGTTCTGAAGGCTAAAATTTGGCCCTGAGATACAATTTAAAGGCAAGCATACCTTAAATGTATATAAACTGTCACCTATGGAGAACGCTCATCTTACACTTTTGTTTTTCTCTCCATTGCAGGTCCAGTGTTTGTGGTCCAGTGGTTGTTTGATGAGGCACAGTTGACAGTGGATAATGTACATTTGAGTGGGCAGCCAGTACAGGAGAACCAATGGAATTATATTCAAAATTTAGGTCGCGAGCTGAGGAACACTCTGAAGGATGTTGGGTATGTATTGGGCTGGTTAAGTACTGCAATTATATACTATGTACTATACTATGTGAGTCCTCACTCTTCTCACTCTTTACCAATAGGGCGAGCTTTGCTCCTGCGTGTCTGGCTCATGAGATTATTACACGTAGGTAAGTGCCAAACCTCATTTTACTTCTAGGCGGTATATAAACCGATCATAAAATATAACCCTAGTGCAAGATAAAGCATATCTTTACCCAAGAGGCCAAGAACATACATGGAATATATTGCAGCCTACTGATCTCGCATTAGTTTTCTTTATTTCAGGATTTTTTCTTCTTTATTTGCTCTGCCAGTAACACACTTGCTGTGACAACGCTCACTCACTGTTCTCTATCTGTGTGGGAGCAGTGTTGTCACCCTGGCACAGAAAGTGTTGTAGGACTGCATCAAGGATATTTCAGATAGTCAAAATATTATTCTCCTATTCCCTCTCTAACTCCCTATGTATGATGTGTGGTTTTTTTATTTTCTTTCTGTACTTCCTTATGACATCATTACTTTTATTTTATTTATTTTAGCATCTCTGTCCCTATTATTCTATTGCATTTTCATCACCCACTTTCCCATACTGAGAACCATAATTTTAATTTTGAGTCCCCCATACTGAGAACTAGGGATGAGCTGAAGTTTGGACCGAACCTGGTCTAAACCTGAGGTCCTCCAAACCCGAAAGAGCCCCCACAAATTGAGCTCCTCCGAGCCTGGAAGGAGGTCATCAAACCCAGTCCATATATGAGTTCCTACCAAACACGGAAGTAAGCTCCGTCCATGCTGCCCAATCAGCTGCTGGTCAGAAATTGCCCACTCCCAGCTTGACGCAAGCAAATGGGCGGGATGCAGGAACATCATTGCCCTTGTATGGCTACGTAGCCATTTTAAGTAAATGTAATTTACCAAATATAGGTATGTGGCCATATAAGGTCAATTATGTCAGCACAAGCATCCCGCCCCTTTGTTTACATGCAGCTGCAGGTTGGAAAATACCCATTGGTATTGGGTGGAAGTGCCCATAGCCCTTCCTTGTTCGGAGGAGCTCAGGTTCAGTCAGAATTCTTTCAGAACCTGAGCTCATCCCTGCTGAGAACCATCACCAAAAATCTGAGACTTCTATTTCGAGTACTAAGACGTGCCTAGAAGAGGCATTTCTTGGATCAGAGGAGCTCTAGTTCAGACCGGGTTCAGTCCAAACCTGAGCTCAGCCCTACTGTGAACATTACCAAAAATCGGAGATCAATATTTTGAGTCATCTCCTAGAGAATAAATGCCTAGAAAAGCCGCTTCTTGTATCAAAGGAGCTTTGGTTCAGAATTGGTTCAGTCCGAACCCAAGCTCATCCCTTCTGCGAGTCATAACCAAAAACCTGAGACCTATAGTTTGAGTCCCCCTTCTGTAGAAGAGGCATTGCAGATAGCACCCGTCATCCTATACTGCCCTCACAAAGCTGAGGGGTGGAAACAAGATAAAAAAATTGAATAAGTACGATGCTGGTGAAGTTCCTATACTTATGGAGACTGCACCAGAAGATGAAACAAACAGGAACATTCCACACAAGAATTGTGAAGGGTCCATGTCCTGTTTGGTCCATTGTCAGACTGACCTTCCCACAGTTTCTTTGCACACCTGACCCATTGTCTGTGTGTGTTGGGTGGTCCATATGGCTCTTGCTTTGTGTTGGGTTTAACTGTACTCTGTGTACATTGTATTCCTCATCCATACAATTGCCCCCATTCTTTGCATACAGGGTGTTTACAGAGCCACCTATGTTCAAATTTGGGATCTGATGGGCAAAGAACTTCCCAAAACAAAGCCGGGAATTACCACTGAAGGAAAGTGTCCTCCAATTTACTGGACAGATAATACACAGCTGCTTCTGATTTGAATCCCTATAGGTCAAACCATGCTGGTTTATTTAATGGTTGTAAAAGCCGAACTCCAGTCATGGAGGGAGTGCAATATTGTAAATGTGTGATTTATATATGCCGGTGGAGGCAAAAACATTTACAAGCCCAACCAAAAACTTTTTTTTCTAGTTTTGGATAGAGCGGGTAAGGATTACAATTCTTGCCTGTTTTGTTTTTTCTTTTATTGCTATATGGGGCTCCGTTAGAGAGAATTCCCCTCACTTCTGCCCTGGTGAAAGAAAATCTGTAACAGACACAGAAGGGAATTAGTTCTAGCCTTCCCCCACTCTACAAAAAACCGTATTTATTTGTTGAGATTTTTTACCTCCTTTTTGGAGTAGTGCTTTTATACACTCTAAAATACATTATGCCATTTGCATTTAATTACTATTAGGTTATTCAATGATCAGGAATTCATTCACCAGCAGAGGGCGCTGCTGTATAATACAACACTGCATAGCAACCCTGCAGTTAGACCAGTGGTGGTCAACTTGGTAAATATAAGGGGCATCAAGTGTGGCCCCCAACATGTTCATAGGGACGCACAATAGTAGAGCTTTCCATTAATTTGTGTTGCATTACTGCAACATATGGTATTATGTGCACTGCTGTACATGCATTGCAGTGCCATTTAGTTTTGAATGACACCCCAAGTCACTGTTTAAAGTAGCGGGCAATGAACCCGAACCGCAGCACACCACAATGCCCATGCTGTATGTAGAAGAAAAAGAAAAGCCATGTCCCATTTTGAATGTGTTGCGGTGCACTAAAATTTTGAGTGCCCTTACACTTGCATGCAAATACCACCCAGATCATCCAAAGTATTCAGTGACCCTATTACATTTATTAATCCTTTTTTTTTTTTCTTTTTTTCCCCCTTCGTGGGAGTGCTGCATCTGGTCATTGGAGACCTGCTCCAGATCACCTATGTATCATGCAGCAGCATGGAGCTGCTTCAGCTCTTCCCAAGCCTCCATTCTAACCAGTGTCGACATTTCACTGTAAATGCAGGATGCATGAATTGTTCCACATTGTGTTTTTACATTGCCTGCTTCCAGCACTCCTATGGAGCGCATGGTGGCAGCAGCAGAAGCCCAGGGGTTGGTGGATTCAGGTCCTAGGTTTAGGCTGGACCGTGACAGCCCGATAAAGTCCATCGGAGCCACTGTTATTCAGTGTGCAGCCTGCTGTGCTCCAGACCCAACTGAAATTAGGCTGCATTTGGCCCACAGGCTGCTTGTTGGACACCAAGGAGTTAGACCTTGCTATTGCAACACATAATGTACCAAATGAATGGCCGCTAGCCTATGTATCATTAGGTGATTGCGCCCTCTGTTGGCCATTGTTCAAAATGGTGCATCAGGTTGCAGCCTTGCTCAAATTAAAGCCATGTCGGTCCACCAGTGCAAACCAAATTATGTAAAAGGTTCAATTAGTTGTTTTTTGTTTTTTTAACGATGATAATGTCTATACCAGTCGTTCTCAATCTCTTTACTCGCAAGGAATCCTTGAAAGGTTTGAGATCTTGGGAAAAGCCCTAAAATTCTTATCTACAGCTCATGGGACATTAATGTGATTAGTGAGTTGCAGATATAACACATTTAGTGTAATATATGATTATAAGCTCATTAGTCTTAAGAACACAACTGTAATCCATCAATAACAAAGTGTATTCAAATAAACTTTTTTTCAAAGCTAAACTCCGGGATCAGCAAATATCATCCTCCTACAGAGTCCTGTGTATTCTTCATTGAAGCTTGGTGTCCTTTGAGTATTCCTTTGAGACCTGTGCAGTAATCCAATGTGAAACTTGGAGCTTCCTGTAATAAAGACCGGTCACTGCTGCTCTCTCTCCTTGTGCAGGGTGACTGGTCATGCCACTGTGGATCTAAATCTCGTACAACAGTGGATTGTGGTGGACCCCCCCCCCGAGGACTTCTCGCTGAAGCCTAGGGTGCTGCAGAACCCGGTTTAAAAACCTTGATCAATACCAGGGATAGCAGCCTTGGCGCTCCAGCTGTGGTGAAAACTAAAAATCCCATCATGTCTTTTGGAGTCAGAGCATTGCAATCCTGGAGTGCCGAGGTTGCCCACCCCTGGGCTATACATATTATGATACATGCGGTCTAATTATAGTAGTACAGGCAGTGGACACAGATTGTATATCATAGCCGCATGTCTTTGAATGTTTCTGCTGGTGGACTGCGAGTCTTGGGTAATAAAAGATGAAGGTTCTAACGAGCCATAGTTGCACAGGGTAAAAAAAAAAAGACTTCAATCTATAGAGATCTAACAATTAAAAAATCAATACAGAAAATGTTTTGTCTTTACATTTTCATATATTCCAGTGAACCAAGAAAACCAATTCCTAAAAACCTGCATACTATTTTGCCTTTTAAAGGTGTGCGTTGTGGACACACCCAAAGAAAGGTGATTATTTCATTTATAGCTGGAGCCTGGGAAATGGGAAGGGGAATTGTCCTGTGATATTCTCTATAATATAAAAAAAATTCAGCAGGGAAGCCCTCATAATAGGCACAGCAGGTGTAAAGACCCACAAACTCAGTTCAATGATGGTTGGAACCCGTCATAATGGGCACAGCAGGTATATAGATCCGGGAACTTGGCACAGGGATGGTGGGAACCCCTCATAATGGGCACAACAGGTGTATAGACCTGGAGACTCGGCACAGGGATGGTGGGAGCCCCCTCGTAATAGGTACAGTGGGTGTGCAGACCTGGGAACTCGGCACTGGGATGGTGGGAACCCCTCATAATGGGCACAGCAGGTGTATAGACCTGGAGACTCGGCACAGGGATGGTGGGAGCCCCTCGTAATAGGTACAGTGGGTGTGCAGACCTGGGAACACGGCACTGGGATGGTGGGAACCCCTCATAATGGGCACAGCAGGTGTGCAGACTTGAGAACTCAGCGCAGATATGGTGGAAACCCCTCATATTGGGTCCAGCAGGTGTGCAGACACGAGAACTTGGTGCAGGGATAGTGGGAACCCCTCATATTGAGCCCAGCAGGCGTAGAGACCGGGGAACCCAACATGGAGAACTCGCAAATAGCGTTCCCAAGAGACCAAAGAAATTGTCAGGGGTTGTAACTCTCTAGCATCCAAAAATAGAATGAGGTTTGATGGGATAGAATGAGGTTTATTATGATCCTCTTTTTAAAAGAGAACAATTCCTCCATAACTGTTACATGGTAATCTAATAAATCCATGGAAGAACATCATTTTAAATTTTATATGAAGCCAGTTTTTTTTTCCTGTTTTGGATAGAGAATGGAAGGGTTGAAAATCTTCCCGGTTTTTCTTTCCTCTCTGTATCCCATAAGTGGGAGATTCTGCATTCTACCTCCTAGTGGGCAGCACAGTGGCGTAGTGGTTCAGTGGCGTAGTGGTTAGCACTTCTGCCTTGCAGCACTGGGGGTCCCCGGTTTGAATCCCGTGCCAGGGTCACTATCTGCAAAAGAGTTTGCATGTTCGCCTGTGCTTGCGTGGGTTTCATCCGGGTACTCCGGTTTCCTCCCACACTCCAAAGACATGCTGGTAGGTTAATTGGCTCCTCTCTAAGTTGGCCCTCTATGTATGCATGTGAGATAGGGACCTTAGATTGTAAGCTCATTGAGGGTAGGGACTGATGTGAATGTGCAACTATGTAAAGTTGTCTAAATTTGTCGGCGCTATATAAATACCTGTGATAAATAGTGCATTGTCTCTGGGACCAACAGTGCCAGAAAACCTAGAAATGTGAGTCCCCAGAAAAGGAAAATGGTGGAAACCAGTTTGGATACCTGTTCTTGTGACATCTGTCTTTGGAGAGATTGCCTCAATTCCTGTTGTGGTAGATAAGGAAGTCACCGGCACTCAACCAACCAGTTTTCATTGACGTTGGAAGGTTACATCAGTGTTCCTGTTGTGTCTCAATATAGGAAGTGAAGGAACGTATCCCCTGTGTGACAAATGTTTTACCATTTCTTTCTCAATCCAAAACTCAAAGTTTGGCTTTAGAAACTTGAATTGTTTATTAGTGATTTGTGGTTTTAAGAAGCCTTTCCAAATGTAATGACCGTGCTGTTGATCTTTATTTTCAGTCACTGGACAGAAGTTCAGGTTCGTGGCACCTCTCTCCCCCGCGCTCTGCACTGTTGGGACCGCAGCCTACAAGAAAACAACAAGAACAGCAAGACTCCGTTAAAGGGTTGCCCCTTCCACCTCATGGACAGCTGCCCCTGGCCACAGTGTAACCCCACCTGCCCCTCCATCCGGGACCACTACACGGGTCAGGAGATGAGTGTGGTCCAGTTCCTCATGCACCTCGGATTTGATGTTCAGAAAATGGCCAGTCAGCAAGGCATGGAGCCGGGAAAGCTGCTGGGAGTGCTGAGCAGCTAGTCGGGGGCAAGAGGGCCATTATTCAGAGGGAGGGGGGTATATTTATGGGAGGGGTCCTTTTTAACAGGAAGTGTAAGAGTGACTTAAAGGGCCGGTAAACCTACTTTACAATTTTTGTGTGTGTCTACATGTTTAAGAGCTTATCAGAAGATTGAGAAAATTTTTTGGCTTGGACTTCTTGACGAGCCTGCCTATCTTAGCCTGAAATTGTGGACTGAGCAATAGGGCTGGTTCTTAACAGATGCATTGGGCTCAGGTCCATTGCAGCGTACTGCTGGTGTTAATGGGCCCCCAAAAGAGCACACACAAAACCCAATCGCCTCAATTCATCAAGCTTTAGGATAAGGATCCTTAATTTTAACTCCTTTTTTGTTTTAAGCTAAAAATAACTGTCCCTCCCATTTTTTTTTAAAGAAGTATCCTTATCCTTGTGTGTTTTAGATTTGGGAATTAATCCTAATGACCAATATCTCAACAAATGGACACATAGGTAAACTCTCACATAGTTGTAGATCTACCCAACTTAAACTTGTATTGTATTTAAGGTTTATCTGCCCTTTTAAAGAAATTGAGGGCTACAGGAATGACAATATCTGATCTTGGCAAGAAAAATTGATTGTGAAAGGAAATGTTAAAGATTCTTATGAGGAAGCGAAGTACTGGGGTCAAAGGTTCATGAGTATGGGGATTATAAAAAGGTCCGTTTCATGGTAAGGCCTCCTTCACACTGTAATCGGCCTGCACGTACAGCTCTGTGCTGCGTGCACGGCCGTACCGAGCTGCTCCCGGGAAGGACAGGTGCTGTGTGTGATTTAGTACGCAGCCCCCGCCCTTCTCTATGGGACTAAGCGGCCGTAGGCCACCCTACGCTCACCCGCCCTGCACTTAGGTGCTGGTGAGCGTACTCGTACGCTGACGGGATGGAGCCTGTCTGCGTCCGAGCCAGGAAACGCTCACCCCTACGGACCTGCACTTGAGGTGAGCATAGGGGGCGTACAGCCGCGTAGTCCCATAGAGAAGGACAGGGGCTGCGTACTAATCACACGCAGGACCTGCTCGGTTCGGCCCTGCATGCAGCACGGAGCTGTACGTGCCGGCCGATTACAGTGTGAATGAGGCCTAAGGGGAATGGGATCCAATTAGCTGAGGTTTTTCCATTTGAGGACAGCAAATGAGAAAAAGTGGTCAGTATTCGGGTCTTATTTGAGGGTTATTTCTCCTCCCATCTCCGCTCTGGTTCTGACCTCCAGAAGCCATGAGACCCAGTTGGCAAATAATTGAATATTTGTTTTAAACCCCCCCCCCCCAACTCCAGCCAATGTGTTTTTTTCATTTATGGATAAAAAAAAGTAGTAGTAAAAAATGTTAGTATTTTTATTTCTGTCTGACTCCATTTCCTGTCCTTGAGATGCCCATACAGGAAATGGAAGTGTGGTTCCCCATTTCACTCGGACAGAGTGAAATGGGGAACTCTGACAGAAAGCTACAGGCAGCTGTAAAAAAAACTTCAGTGTCAAGTTTCTAACCTAGGGGAAGGTAACCTTGGTAATCCAAACTGTTCTGGAACTAGAAGTCCCATGAGGCATTGTAGGACTTGGACAGCCACAAGCAGGAGTCCCAGAAGCATGATGGGATCGGTAATTTCACCACCGCTTGACTGCTGAGGTTGCCTACCCCACATCTAACCCTTCCCTGCTCTGCTAAAAAAATATATATATATTCTTGTCTGTATCCCCATTGGAGACATTTCCTATCACTTCCTGTCCTGGCAGGAAGTGAGGAGAAATTTCCCTAATAGGGACACATTTAGCCAAACTTGAGTGAGGCTGCAACCAATAATTTGGCTGGAGTTGGGCTATAAGGGATAGTAACCCTTTTTTAAAAGAAAGCACAGCAGCTCCATCTCTACCCTACCCTCCTCATCAATAACTTTAATACAACTGTATGCCTGGGGTGATCTTAAAAAAAAATCTATTTTTTTTACTGTACTTCTCCTTCACTGACCCCCCTCCCTGATGAAGATTTTTTTTCTCTGGATGCAGAGTGGCCATGGGGGTTAAATGTAGGCCCATGTGTCAGCTGGATTGCTGGTTTCCCCCATGGCCGCTCCACATCCTCATGCTGATGTAATAGGGAAGATTTGTAGAGAGGAAGGAGACATTGTACCTCCACAGGGAAAAACAAATTTTACCGCCATCTAAAATATAAAACGGTGCTGCAATTTTTGGTGCTGGCGATGGCGGCCGCTGCTGTGTTTTCTTCTCAAACAGAACCAATTAAGAAATTTAAAGAACATGCAACCCATACCAACCAATTGGATTTCAGCCTTCTGTAGTTTGGTTTGGCAATATCAGTGAAACGTTACACCTGATTGGTTGCTTAGGACTGGCTTTTCATTCGCGAGGCACAGGATGCAACCATCTGGACTCCCTCTGCCTTTCTCTAGGGCGTCTTAAATGAAAGAAGGCGTCGGATTGGTTGGCAGCACACATATACGGTACACGCACATGTGCAGTTACTTTTGTACATGATCCTTGCTGCCCTTTTGCCTTGGTAAATACAGGCTTGCATGCGATGACCAGGAGGTACCCTTCTGTATAGTGACTTTTTTTAGTCTGCAAGAACTATAGGGGATACATTTTTAGGTACTTTTTTTTGTAAGATATATTTTTTATAAAACCTAAGCAAACAAACCTCGTTTGTGGGGGAGCCGTGTTATTTATTGGAGTTTGTAAATCCTATTTATGAATGAGGGCAGGAGAGCTGCCCCGTGTACAGTTGTAAATAGAACCTGCATGTCCTGTATCATGGAAACTATTCCCTCAAATAAAAAAGGAGAACTTTCCATCCTGTGTGTCTTGTATTCTTTGACTTTTTTCTTTTTGTTAGAATACACATTATTCTGTTTTTATAGCAACAACTTCTGCAGTATACAATTCCGGTCACTAGATGGCAGCGTTTATAAGTTCTGTTATATCTATGGTATATACTCTGTTGTATTGAATAATGTAGAGAATTAAAGGTGCGGTTTCCTTCCTGTTTTATCCAAGCCATGTGCAGCATGCATATCAGACTGTGTGCTTGTGTTTCTCTGTGAGGCGGTGCAAGAAGTTCCAACACTTTTTATTAAAGAGATCCAGTCACAAAGGAGTTTATGCAAAAGTGTCAATATTCTCAAAGCAGAATGACAGGCAGAATGTCGAAATGTTTAAATACACATAGGTGAACAATCGTATATGTCAAAGTATTGGCAATCTGTTCAGCCACATTTGTAGTTCACGTGCCTCTGCCAGAGGCTGACACCACTCTATTCCTTAACTTACAGAGAAGTGGTGTCACCCTCCTGGCTGTGCTGCCTGGCAGAGATGTGGTTAGGGTGCACGTCTCGTGTCTGAAAAGCGTAGAGGTACCCAATCCACATCTGAAAAGATATCTGGGTGCCTGACCTACTATATATCTAAAAAGGGTCAGGGTACTCAAGTCACGTCTGAAAAGGGCTCAAGAGATGGGCTAGCCAGACTACGTCTAACCATTGATTTGCCCATTAGGACATCTTGCACAGAGACTGAACAATGTTCAATCACTAACTGCTATTTGGTTTTTTAACCCTAGAATGTATACAAATTAATTTTCTGATACACCTATTCGGAAACTTTTATTATTGAACCATTGTAGGAACTATTGGTAATATCTGAGCAGTGTGGGTTATCTACGGCAACAGCACAGTTGTTTCAATCAGACACTCTGTCTCTGATTGAAACCTCCAAACTGCACCATATGGAGGGAGAAGGCAGCAAAGGTGTCACTACTCTGATTCATGAATCCTAAAATCTTTCATCCTTAAAGTGGAAGTAAAATGTGCACAGTCTGCCAAGACTGTGCACAGAGCTGCGTGTGCATGGCTCATTGTGGAGAAACAAACAAAACAAAAAATGCTGACAGACATGAGAAAGGTGGTGCCTGTCAGCATTTTTTGTTTTGTTTGTTTCTGCACAATGAGCCATGCACACGCAGCTCTGTGCACAGTCTTGGCAGAATTCCTCGCCGAGACAAAGTAACTCCTGTACGCATGTGCGGGAGTTCTCATTTGGCCCCTGGCCAATCAAGCAGCCAAAGACATCAAACCGAGAAGACTAGGACGGAGATGAAAGTGTCGGCGTGGGAGGAGAACTCTGACGTCACAGCGCTAGAGTAGGTCGCATTGGCAGGTAAGCCTGCCATAATGTGCGGTGCATACTGGCACAATGTGGCTAAAAGCTCCGGGGGAGCGTTTTTATACACTTCCGATTTAAGGGCCCATTCAGACTACTGTGTTGCGGTAACGCATGTTACTACAGGGCATCGCTCAATGGTCATTCATTGTGAACCGTGCAGTAGTGGCCAACACCTGCGTTGTTGCTGTGGCAAGAAAAAAAAAAAAGTCACTTGGCCATCATGTTTTTTACGTGTGGGAGGAAACCCATGAAAGGACAGGGAGAAAATGCAGACTCCATGCAGATAAGAGTTCTGACTGAGATTTGAACTGGGGACCCCCCAGTGCTGCTAACCACTGAGCCACCATGCAATACATGCCTACATATTTATTACAGGTGTCTATGCATCACCATCAATTTACACAGTGCTTTACATACGGTACAATCACATGGGTCGCTGCCATAAAGCAGCTTACAATCTAAGGTCCCTATCTCACATACTAGGGCCAATTTAGACGGGAGCCAATGAACCTTCCTGTTGATGTATAGACACTTTGATACAAAGTGGCTCCAGGATTAGGAAGTTCATGCCATTCCTTTATATCTAAAACGCACTTTGGAGTAGAAAGAGAGCACACCTCCCCTTTCTTCCTTCTGATGTCTTCTTTTTTCCTTTCTCTATCCTCTGGATCTCCAATGCCGTTTGGAGTATATTAGATTTTTGTTCAGAATCCCTCGTTTATACAATTTTTATATATTATATATGCACGATTTTATTTATATTCTTAGTAGACGTGGTTTTATAAGGATTTTTTGTACACTGGTTTGTAGCCTCGGCTGTTTAAACAAGTGATTAGCACCACTGAATGCCAGACGTTATTAATTCACTCGTTCAAACCACACTTTATATATTTTTACGCATTCATCCTTTTACAGTATAACTCTCTTTATACGACAACACACATATATATACATCTATCCAATTTTTTACACTCAGGATCACTCATTACTTATTTAAATCACACATTGCATTCAAACATATAACTGACACAAGGTTCTGACCACTGGCACCGTATTAAGTTATTACGTGTATTAAGTTTACTAAGTTGACGATGTTTGAGAACTTCACATGTTACACATTTTTAGATAATAAGTGAACCACACACAACCAAGCGCAGCACATCGGCCCACATTTAACCTTCCAGCATGTCTTTGGGGTATGGGAGGAAACCGAAGTACCTGGACGACGCCCCTGCAAGAACAGGGAGAACATGCAAACTGAAGTGTCTTCACCGGGATTCGAACCGGGGACCCCCAGTGCTGAAAGTGTTAATGGCTAAGCCACTGTGCTGCCATGTAATACATACCGTACCTATATAGAAAACATTTCACATATCAGTACTCCACCTGCGATTCAGAAAAGGATGCCCTCCCAAAAAAAAAATATATATATATATATAGTGCAATATATAGTGCAATATAAATGGGTAAGCCGTATTAGTCCAGGAGACAAGATGTCAAAAAAGACAAAAATGCAGTGTGTAATGTGTAATATATATATATATATACAAATACAATTAGGGCTGTTACTGATTAAAATTTTCGTGTTCGATTAATCGAAAAAAAATGTAATCGATTAATTATAATGCACATATAGATCCAACTACATTGGCCTATACACATACAGCACAGCAATGAAGTAATAAAATGAACTAGGATCACACTAATCCAGCACGTTATTATTCTCACGTGCCCCACTCAATATGGCCGCCGCATGAGTGGGGCAATTAAGAATAATAACGTGCTGGATTAGTGTGATCCTAGTTCATTTTATTACTTCATTGCTGTGCTGTATGTGTATAGGCCAATGCCTTGGCTGGCGCTCGTGCAGAAAGTTTCTTGGTCAAACTCACCGGCCGTTAGCCGATGAAGTCACTTGGGGAAGGAGGGAGGAGTCCGGTGACGGCGATGTCCGTGACGTCACCGGATCTCCGATGGGACTCCCGGAAGCCGAGTATTTAAAAATAAAATACTACCGAGTATTTAAAAATAAAAAACAAAAAGATTACCGATTAATCGAGAAATGAATCGTTAATTTGCACAGCCCTAATAATATAAATATATATATGTTTACATTTCTCCGGTCCAAAATTCCTGAAATTCTCTTCCACCCAAAATTATCCAGAGCCGTGCCATCTCTGATGTGACGCTTGTTTTGGATTCTGCCCCCTGGTAATCCTCTGTGTTCTAGTTTGTGACAGTCTGAGATCATTATCCCACTTGAAGTATTTGAGAGCTGTGACAGGTGGACTTTATGGAATGTGCTTGTCTGTAAGGGAAACCATCTCAACCTCTCGAAGGGCCTGTTCTGAACTTCGTCCAACACTATAAATACTGCCTCCTATTTATACACAGAATATGCTCGGAGGATCTCTGCGCTGTCATACAGTCATTCTGGAGGTGACCAGCACAGTGACGGACACGGACTGGTAGAGGAGCCCGGAGACCAGGAACCTCATCAGTTCTGCAGCCAAAGATGGACCATTCAGGAGGACCTTATCTGAATGTCCAGGCCGTGTGGTCCAAAGTAGGGATGGTCCGCTTGCTCCAGCTGTTGCTCGGATGCACCACCTTCAGCCTGGTCCTCCACCGTGCTGGGTTCAGCGCAGCCTATGGAACCTTCTGTGTCTTCGTGTGGTGCTTCTGTTTTGCGGTCACCACCCTCATCGTCATCTGCGACTTCACCCGGCTGCAGTCCTGCCTCCGCAACCTCTCCTGGGGGAACTTCACCGCTGCCTTTGCCATGCTGGCTTCCCTCATGACCCTCACGGCCTGCGTCATCTACCCGCTCTACTTCGTCACTTTGAACTGTTCGTCCGCTGAATGCGTCACCAGGAACCACCGGCTGGGGGTCAGCATCTGCGCTGGGTTTTTGTTCCTGGTCTACGCCACAGAAGTGTTCTTGACCCGCGCCAAGCCCGGCATGCCCTGCAGCTACATGGCGACGGCGGCGGGGCTCCTAAAGGTGGTCCAGGCCTTCGTGGCTTGCGTGATATTCGGAGCTCTGGCCACGGAAAGCCAGTACAAGAGGTACGTGGCCACTCAGTGGTGCGTGGCCGTGTATAGTTTTTGCTTTGTGTTGACCGTGGTGGTGATCGTCCTCAACATCACCGGACGGGCGGCGACGCTGCGCTGCCCCTTTGAACGCTTCGTGGTGATCTATACGGTGATTGCGATACTGATGTACATGAGCGCTTCTGTTATATGGCCCGTTTTCTGCTTCGACACAAAATACGGGTCGCCGACCAGACCACAGCGATGTTACTGGGGAAGGTGCCCATGGGACAGCCAACTGGTGGTCACCATTTTCACCCACATCAACCTGGCGTTGTACATAGCGGACTTGGTGTACACGCAAAGACTGAGATTTGTGGCTCAGCGCTAAGGTCAGGGTGCGGCATGTACAGAGGACTTGGGGACCACAGGAGATACTTATTTAAAGGTTGTGCAATCATTCGGATTTATTAGACTTGGTGATGTTATTATTACTTTTATCTGCTTTATTATCTGTTATTCTGTTGTTGACTTTGACTTGAGAATGTAAAGATAGAAATAAAAAGGATTATTTTTTTCTATAATTTGCTACTTCCTGGGTGAGAGGATACATTTGGCACAGCTGGGCTATTTTCAGCTGCCCATTTCTGAAGCTGGCTTTAGCTGACCTGTATAGATTAAAGGGTTTCATTTATAAAAGTTTTACCAGGGTTTACTTAGCACTGGCACCCATAGGAAATTCCTATAACTTTTATAAATTAACCCCAAAATTTATGAACTGTATGTATAGTCAAATGTTTCTTTATGTTTGGGATAGAGTAAGGAGTGGTTGGAACTTCTTGTGGTTCATTTTTTCCCCATCTGTTTGTCATTGAGGGGGATTTCCTTTCACTTACAGTCCTGTACCCAGATAGCAAGCAATTGAGCTGCAAGTTTGAAAATGACTTGCCAAATTATTGCTAGACTTGCCAAGCTTCACATATTTGTTGCACAGTTACAGCAAGTCTGCATTGCAAGTCTCCAGATCAACGTGCTTTGTAAATAGGGTTGCCACCTTTTCTTCAAGTGAAACCCAAACACTTTAGTGCTACATGCAGCAATGTTCAGGTGGCTGTGCTGACTCTAAAGTGGGCTGTGCGGACTCTAAGGTGGGCTGTGCGGACTCTAAGGTGGGCTATGCGGGCTCTCAGGTGGACTATGCGGGTTCTCAGGTGGGCTATGCAAGCTCTCAGGTGGACTATGCGGGCTCTCAGGTGGCTTTGTAGTGTCTCAGGTGGGCTATGTAGGCTCTCAGGTGGACGATGCGGGCTCTCAGGTGGCTGTGTAGGGTCTCAGGTGGGCTATGCAGGCTTTCAGGAGTGCTGTGTGGGCTTTGCGGTGTCTCACCAGGGGTCCAGGGGTGGGCAGCATGGTGTCAGGAACACAGAGATATTTACAGGCACCTGCGTCTTACAGGAAGGCTGCCAAGGTCCGCAGCAAGCATAGGACCTCAGGTAGCCGCATCTGGCAAAAAATGTAAAGTTCCGGCACTTAGTGTCTTGTGTCCGGGTGTCAGCTGGCCTGAAACCTGGACACAGGACTCAAAAACTGGGCTGTCCAGGTGGCAAACCTATTTGCAAAAGTGCTGTACACTTGCAGAGCTCTTGCTAAGACCTGCAGGACTCTTGCTGTAGACTTGCCGAGCAAATTTGCTACAAATTCAAAAAGTGTCAACTAGAACTTGTGCTGCGAATGTTCTGCAACTTGCCAGGAATGTGTGCAGCAAGTTAGAAATAATTACAATTTAGCCTTGCCACAAGTTTGTGGCAAGTTAATCCTTCCTCTCTGGGTAGACGCAACAAGAAGTGATAGGAAATCAGTATAAAGCAAGGGGAATTTCAGTTGTCACCAGAAAAGGCATCCCCACTGGAAGATTTTTTCTCCTTTCCTGTTCTAGTGACAACTATAAGGTCTTGGATTTCTCATGATGAGGTCAGAGTGCCTTTGAGCAGCAGAACACCAAAGAAAAGGGACAATGAGGGACCGGTCACAGGAGGAGAAGAGAGGAGGTATAAGGAAAGAAAGCTGCTTTTTACTGCTACCCTAGACAAAAATTGAGCATTTAACCCTTGCAGTTTGGAGGCGGCACACTGCAAAGGCAGTATTGAATTTTCCCCGGAGCTCAGCTTTAATCTAGCTTTAATTTAACACTAAAGCTGAAGGAGGAAGGAACAAATAGGGGCATATTTCTAAAGCCGTGAATGAGACTTTCACCAAACATTCACTGAACGGTGAATCAATAACTGTCATTTACAACATATGCAAGGTTCACCTGCAGTGAATGTCTGGTGAAACTGTCTTTAAATATGTCCCTTAAAGTGGATTTTTTGTTTTTATTTTTGGAAAGAGTAGCGAGGGATCAGAAAAGGGTAGGCAACCCCGGCAGCTGTTGATGAACTACAAGTCCCATAAGGCCTTGCAAGACTCTGGCAGGCACCAGAATAACTCCCAGATGCGGAGGCATGATTGGATTTGTATTTTTACCACAGCTGGAGTGCTGAGGTTGTACACACTGGGGAGATTCACCCTTTGTCCTGGTGACCTCTGTCATGGGGCAGAGAATGAGAGGAACCCCAACCTTTAAGAGTTGTTACCAGGGCAAGAGGTGAGGGAAAATCCTCCAATGGTAACAACTGTTCTAGTGACAACGTTTTTGGGAATTCTGTTCAGTTTAGAGTGATTGCCTTATTTCCTGTTGTGTCGCCAAGACAGGAAGTGAAGCGAATCTCTCCAGGGGGACACAGGCAGCAAATAAATTGATAGGGGTTTCACTCCATCTACATTATCTAATACTCTAGTATATTTCAAAAGGATTTGATGGGCCAGTTGTCCTCCCATAGGGATGTACAGCCGGCTGCACGCAATTACATGCCGCACTTGTCCCTCCCTGGAGCAGGACTCTGCATGGGTGTGCATGCCGTACGGATGTGCACCCCTGTGAATAAGCCCTAAACAGCCAATCGTCCAAGTGCTATTCAACAACATTTACCAGCCAGCTTCTGCCTGCATTTGCTCTATGTATAATGCAAATAGGTAAAAGGGCAAAGCTCGCCAAATCACATGTTGGCCAATCACATATCCACCAGATTCCTGAAATATAATACATCGCATTCCATGGTTTTGCATAATAAAGCAAGACTCCTCTGCACACTGTTGTCACCCAGCAGATGCCAGCCACACACTAAAAATGGAGCATTTTAGCGTACGGTTGCTGTGAATGAGCTCCTGAATGTCAAATACCTGCCGGGCATCAGCCTTGCCTCGGAGTTTAAACATAAGGGCCACCTAAGTACATATCATCCTCTCTTACAGGGAGACTTCATTTTATTATTATTATTCAGGCTTTATATAGCGCCAGGGTCATTCTAAGCTACTTCTGGGTTCTGTGTGTCTGTGGGCGTTTGTCACCGTCATCAAAACCTGTAAAAAGTTCAACAGTTTCAAAGTGACAAACAACAAATATCTGAGCACGGCAAAACTAAAAAGAACTGATTTTAGGAAGATGAAAGTGGCGAAGCAAAGTCATCAGTTTTATCTTCTACACAGCTGCCTGTGAGAAATGCTAAAATGACTAATACTGCAGATATGGTGGTCAAAGGTCAGTATCAAATTATCTGTATTGTAAAACAGTTTCCATCATGAAAAAAAGTCTTCATCAGTTTTTATCAGTCAGACCGCACTGAGCCTCGCGTATTAAAGATATGCTGAGTTAAAGTGTTATTACTGCCTATAGCAGCCAAACAAACAGACAGCGACTTGTCCTCGTGTATTACCGTTTATTAATCAATGAACATACAAGCTGACATAAAATACTACTCGCATGGTAATCACTGAATGAATGGTACATGGCAGACGCCACACAAAGCTGCTTTGCTAGCTGACGTGTTTCGGGGAATATACCCCCTTCCCCAGAGATTGCCTATAGCAGTCAACCAGAACTCCTATATTCTTATAGACTCCTATAGATTCCTATATTCCTCTAGACCCGCTCCTATACTCCTATAGGCTCCTAAAACCTCTATAGACTCCAGCTCTACTCCTATAGACTACTATATTCTTATAGATTCTTATTCCTATAGACTCCAATACTCCTATAGATTCCTATATTCCTTTAGACTCACTCCTATAGGCTCCTATACTTCTATACAGGTGAAACTCGAATAATTAGAATATCGTGCAAAGTTCATTTATTTCACTAATGCAACTAAAAGGTGAAACTAATATATGAGATAGACTCATTACATGCAAAGCAAGATAATTCAAGCCGTGATTTGTCATAATTGTGATGATTATGGCTTACAGCTCATGAAAACCCCAAGAACCCCAAATCCACAACCTCAAAAAAGTAGATTATTACATGCAATCAATAAAACAAGGATTGTACATAGAACAATATCGGACCTCTGAAAAGTACAAGCATGCATATGTACTTGGTTTGGGCCCCTTTTGCAGCACTTACTGCAATTACTTTTGCTTTATTCGAGTTTCACCTGTAGACTCCAGCTCTACTCCTATAGATTCCTACATTCCTCTAAACTCCATTATTCTTATAGGCTCCTATACTTCTATAGACTCCAGCTCTACTCCTATAGACTTCTATACTCTTATAGATTCCTATAATCCTAAAGACTCCAGACTCCTACCGGTATATATTCCTATACTCCTATAGACTCCAGACTCCTATGCTCCAGTAGACTTCTACACTCTTATAGATTCCTATACTCCTAAAGACTCCAGACTCCTAAAGACTCCAGACTCCTATAGATTCCTATATACCTATAGCCTCCTATACTCCTATAGACTCCAGCTCATATACTCCTATAGATTCCTATACTCCTAAAGACTCCAGACTCCTATACTCCTGTAGATTCCTATACACCTATAGCCACCTATACTTCTATTGACTTCAGCTTCTATACTCCTATAGGCTCCTATACTTCTAAAGACTCCAGCGTTACTCCTATAGTCTCCAGACTCCAAACTCCTATAGACTTTTATACTCTTATAGATTTCTATAGACTCCAGACCCCTATACTTCTATAGACTCCAGTGTTAATCTTTTGGTCTCCAGACTCCTATAGACTTCTTTACTCTTATAGATTCCTATACTCCTATAGACTCCTATACTTCTATAGACTCCAGCATTACTCCTATAGTCTCCAGACTCATATATTCCAATAGACTTCTATACTCTTATAGATTCCTATACTCCTATAGACTCCAGACTCCTATACTCCTGTAGATTCCTATACCCCTATAGACTCCCAGCTCCTATACTCCCTTTAGACTCCAGCTCCTATAGGCTCCTATACCTCTCTACACTCCAGCTTTACTCCTATAGACTGCAGCACATATACTCCTATACACTGCTATTTATACACTGTACTATAAGGTGAACCCAAAAGACCCAGGCCCTTGGACACCAAATAAAAGGGAAAGCCAATTGCTTGATTGAATCCTGACACACTTGCACTGTATACACACCCAGTATGTTATTCTTGAAGTAAAATCCCAGCTCCTTTGTTTTGTCTCTGGTACCTTTGGGCCTAGCCTTGCTCATTAAAATTGTCCTGCTGCTGGCCATTTTTCCACTGTGACATCTGCCCACCTGCACCATGGAAATGAATGAAGCTAATCCAGGAAGGATGGGAACCCTTCAGAAGAGGATGGACGCTCGCCTCCGTTCAGGCCTTCTCTACCTCCCAATAGTTGCCATGCTGCTGCAGCCGCAGATCCTGATGCTATGGTAGAAATGGTGAAGTGGGGGCTGAGGATGTGAAAAGGGGAACTCTGATGTAAAAGAGGGGGGACTCGGATAAGAAAGGGGGGCTCTGATGTGAAGGGTGGACTATGATGTGAAAGGGGGGCAGGGGGGTGGAGTTCTAATGTGAAATTAGTGGCTTCTAATGTAAAGGGGATTCCTGATGTGAAGGGAGGCATCTGATGTTATGGAGCTCATTATTTGATAGAGGGGGGATCCTGAGTAATGAGGGACTCTGATATAAAATAGGGGGGCTTTAATGTGACAAAGGCTAACAATGTGAAATGGGGACTCTGAAGTAAAGGGGGCTCCTGATGTGAAAGAGGAGGCTTAATAAAAAGTGGGCTCCTAATGTAAGGTAGGCTTCTCATGTGAAGGGGGCTCCTGATGTGAAAGGGGGTCCCTGGTGTGAAAGGGGGGCTTCTGATGTGAAGGGGGCTTCTGATGTGAAAGAGGGGCTCCTCGTGTGAACGGGGAATTCTGATGTGAAAGGGGTTTCTGATGTGAAAATGGTGCTTCTAAAGTGAAGGGGGGACTTCTGATGTGAAAGAGGGGCTCCTTATGTGAAGGTGGGACTTCTGATGTGAAAGGGACTTCTGATGTGAAAGGGGGCTTCTGATGTGAAAGGGGGGCTTCTGATGTGAAGGGGGGCTTCTGATGTGGAGGGGGGACTCTGATGTGAAAGGGGGACTATGAGGTGAATGGGGCCCCTGATGTGAAAGGGGAGATTCTGAGTTGAAGGGGTAACCCCTCTTTTTTGTGTATTTGCATGGGGTTCCACCTTAAAATCAAACCAGATCCCTATCTAGGATAAGTATCTGGTATGGATTTTAAAGGAGCCACACATCTTTTTTTTTTTTGTTTAGACTGGGGTGCCTCGAGATTTTGTATTCTTTTAGGGCCCATTCACACCAGACACAGTACGTTTCGGCCGGAACGCACTGGACCGTATTGCGGTCGGCTCACTTTGTTGTGGGGCGGGCGGTGCATTGAAGTGAATGGCAACGCAGCCACACCCTCTGCCCGCAATGCAATTGGCCTCACAAGAACGCGTGCCTGTGTTCCGGTCCGGTCACAAAAAATGCTGCAAGGCCTTGCTTTCTCGTGCGACCGATCGCATTGCGGCCAGAGGGCGTGGCTACGGTGCCATTGAGTTCAATGGACCGCAACGTCACCTCCCGGCCTACAACAAACTGAGCCGGCTGCAATGCGATCCAGCGCGTCCCGGGCCAGAACGCACTGTGTCTGGTATGAACGGACCTTTAAACGGTTGCGCAACTGAACAACGTTTGACAAACTCTGTTCAAACTAGGACATGGACGACTCCAATGTGCCTGCCACATTCCTTTTCTCTATTTTTACTTATATTTTTATGGTATTAAATACAAATCCTGCTATTTATACCTCCCATAAATAAAACCAAGCCGTCACTCCTGGCAGCTTTGTTTCTGGGAATGGTCCTCGATTACTAACATGAGTGATCCTGAAAAACTAAATATTTTTAAAGAAACATTTGGCCCGTCTCTGGAATTCTGAAAGGTATTTGGTAAATATCTATTCTTGGGCCCTTCGAAAGCTTTTGTCGGCCCCCAGTGATTGGTATGCACTGGCCTGTCTAGGCTGGAGGGCCATGTACACATCATACAGTAGAAGAAGCCATGTGCCTGCAGCTGACTCCAGCAGAGGGGAAGACTCCCAGGAATGAATGGAATGGGCAAGTGTACGTCGAGGAATCTTTGTCTTTTTGCATACCAGGAATTAGACAGTTTGTGTTTTCATCTGATCATATGTAATCACACTGAAATCAAAATTGCCGATATACTAACAGATAAACGGGCCATATACCAGGAGGATTTCATTCGCACTTCCATTCGAAATTTAAAAAAATTGCTCATCAGGACATTTGATGATGTCATCATTCTGTCGACTAATTTAATTCCAAAGCCCTTAAAATTTCGACCAGACCTCCTTTTGAATGGAATCCCAGATGTAATAAACGGGCTTAAAGGAGAACTATGGGGTTAAGGCTTTTCCTCATAGTTCTCCTTAGGGTAACGGGAGGACACAAACTAGCGTCCTCCCGTCACCCTAGGCTCAGTATACTGCGAGCTGTAGCTCGCGGTATACTGAAACGCCGCAGTATACCGCGAGTATATGCTGCTCGCGGTATACTGAGACGCCGCAGCTGAAGCGGATCCCGACAATTGTGCCGAGATCCGCCCAGCTGCATGACTGAGAGCTGGCTCTGCCTATCTAAAGGCAGAGCCAGCTGTACCCGCCCCCTCCCCCAGTCCCTCCCCTGTCACGGCAGAGAGCCGTGACAGGATCGAGAGGTGAGTGATGTGTTCGCTCACCTCCCGATCTACTGAGCAGACCTGTGACAGTCTCATTGTCACAGGTCGGCTAGAACTATGAGGTGAGTGAAAAGCACTCAACTCATAGTTCTCCTTTAATTTGTGCCTAAGGGCTTGTTCACACGTTTTTCTGGTCCAGATCCGGAGCAGATCTGCAGACGCGGTGCTATGCGTGCAGTGCGTTTTTGACGTGTTCCAGTAAAATAAAAAATTGAGTGAAGCTGTCAGTATGTAAGCTGCAGTGCGGTGTGTTTTCGTTGCATTTTTGACGCGTTCGTGCGTTTCCGGGCCATATCCGGACCAGACAAAATGTGCCATGCAGTATTTTCTCTGTCCAGAACGGACTGCGCACGTGAGAACTGTAGCCCATAAAACACATAGGGAGACATTGGGATGCATTTTGGGTGCAGGAGCGCACGGATCTGGTCCGAAAACAATCCAGACGTCGTGTGAACAAGCACTAAAACACAATGGGGGTATTTATCAAAGCTGGCGCAGACAAAATCTGGAGCCGATTTGCACTGCAGCCAATCAGCTTCTCTCTTTCATTGCTGTAGCGCTGTATGTCATACACAACTGGCTTTATATTACCAAATATCGCTTTCCCTTTTATTTCATCTTTAGTTGCATCTCCGTGCTGCTGATCTCCTGATCTTTTAGTCACTTTCTGTCTACATGCACTCACTCCTGTGCAGGGGCGTCCCGTGGCCGGTTGTCACCCGGTGTCGTCATCGCGGGTGATGGATGCCGGCAGAGAGGAGGGGACGTTCACCCGGGGGATGAAGTATGCCGCCGGGTGTCCCCCTCTCTCCTGTCGGGCTCTCGGTCCATGACCGAGTGCCCGACTTTTTAGAGGGGGTGACACCAAAATGACTGTCAGTCATTTTGGTGTCAACCCTGCAATGGTGTCACCCGGGTGCGCCTTGTGACGCCACTGCTCCTGCGTTGGCTTCATATCATTGCTCTGGACTGGCTTCCTGATCACAACAGTGGCTTCGCAATTTGTGTCTGCACGGCTGCTTATTATTATTAGTATACAGGATTTGTCACCCTATAACAGGAAGTGACTGAACATGGCCTTTCATGGTGGGATCACCAGGGATATGTTCGATAAGTGCAAAAAAAAAATACCCGCTGATCCTGCCAGAAATCCAGTGAGCTGATAACTTCCTGTTCACTTTGCAGCGGTTAACTGGACAAAACTATAGAACTCATCCACTCTATGTTATAGAGATGATGAGTGGTGTTTTGTAGTCATAACACACTAATGCTCAGGGTTACAACAGTTCTCCTCCAAAACTAATGCAACCTACATATCTAAGGACTGTCAGCTGCGATATATACAGTATGATGTACAGTATATATATATGTTCCATTTTGTGGGGTTTATACAATTTAAAATGCAG
>NW_017306812.1:1031720-1032111 GCF_000935625.1 Nanorana parkeri
CCCATTAAAAAAAGAATTTTCCCACCACTGAGAAACAAGAAATCCCTGGACAAGGCACATGCCCATTCCAGGCATTCCTCAGAGTTTTCTCCTCATTGAGGGTCAGCTGGCTGCTGCAGTCCCCGGGCAGATGTCATCGCTTTTATTACTGTGCACACCGTTCCCCAACATAGACGAAGACAACCTGAGCTGAACATGCCGATGTACGGGCCGGGGGTGACCAAACATTCCAATCCTGAACCCGCTTATATATTTTTAGTTATACAACATTCCACATACCACAGATCAATTATCTGTTTCTCCTTTCTCCATGTTAATATTGTATCAGTCATATTCTCACTGCAGCTTGTTACAGCCTGGATAGTAATAGTATAGTCATATAATAGTATAG
>NW_017306812.1:1032181-1045558 GCF_000935625.1 Nanorana parkeri
CATATTATATTATAGAAATAGTATAGTCATATACAGGGCTTGAAAATGTTTTGGGTGTCTCACCAGTCAGTCAAAAATGTCATCAGTCAGAATGACCGGACTATCGGCCTTGCAATTTATGTTAAAAATTTTTGGGGACAGATAGAGCTTTCTTTTGGAGGTATATAATCACCTCCGGGGTTACTTTTTTTTTTACTATATAATGAAAAAAGTACCGTAAATATAAAAAAAAAAGTTTCCCTACACTATGTTATAAAACATTTATACCCATATTTTTGGTAAAACATAAAGGTCAGGGTCACGTCAGGTAAATAGATACCAAACATGTCAAGCCTTAAAATTGCGTGCGCCCGCAAAATCGCAAATCCTCGGGACACAGAGCAGCGCCCAGCGGGGAGCAGAGAAACTGTCACAGGCGGCCGAGCGCTGTGAGCGGCCGGCGTCTCTCCTCCCACACCGCTCAGCCTCCTGTCAAAGATCAGAGGTGAGCGGTGTGGGGGCGTAGACAGCCAGCACTGTCACAGGAGGCTGAGCTCTCCTCCCGCACCGCTCGCTCAGCCTCCTGTGACAGCGTGTTTGTCAATAACTGAGGACAGAGTATGGTTACTATATCCTCAATTATGAATGAATGGGAAGTGATCTACATCACCTCCTGTCCATTCATGATTGTGGTTATAGTAAACATACTCTGTCCTCATGTTATGAATGATCAGGAACACTCAGTATAGAGGATTCCTTTTCATTGATAACAGGGAACACAGAAAAAAGAGATCGAGGACTCTGTGTTCTCAATCTCGTTTTCTATTTTAAAAGGGAAATATCAGGGGACTGTTAGATCCCTAATATTTTCCCGAAGCCCCTAAAAGTAAAGTAAAAAATTAAAATATTTGATAAAAAATGAATAAATAATAAAATAAATATTGAATATTGGCTACCCCTGTAGTAGAGTATAGTATAATATAGTAAAGTATTGTATAGTAAAGTATACTACAGTACAGTATATGAAATGTGTTGGATCTGCAGTCTCTAAACCTGGCCATACACTTTACAACCATCGCACAACTTTCGTCTTGCGATGGTTGTAAGGTAATTAAAATCTCGTACGATCTGCCCATCTTGGACAGGCAGATCGTACTTGCGATCATCGGAAGCCCGACCCCCTGAGGGGAGGGCTTCCGATGACTGCAATACTGAGCTAGCCATTTTCGGCTGACCGTACGATTTTCGGCTGGTTTTCCAACGTGCGACCGTACAGTAGAACCGGTTGCACGCCTTCCATACACCTGACGATTATCGTACGATCGCGGGATTTCCCGCGATTATCGTACAATAATCGCAAGGTATATGGGCACCAAGGGTGAAGCTTCCATTGGGCTCCCAGAGACTTTACGTTGATTAAAGTTCATATAAGGACAAAGGTTTTCTCCTAGTATCAGATATTGAGGGGTTGGATCCTCTGCCAAGATTCATCCCTTTACTTGTCCTGGCGACAGTTGTCACTGAGGCAGAAAGTGAGGGGAAATCCAAGTTGTCACTGCTGCAAGGATTAAGGGAACATCACCCAATGGGGACATATGTTTGGGTGACTGCTTTCTAATATAGGAATTCCTCTCACTTCTGGGAGATTTCCTCTCATTTCCTGTTGCTTCTCCAGGTCAGGAAGTGAAATCTCCCTAGAAGGACAAAGACAACCTGATAGGGGTTCCCCCGACTATATCCAAGATTTAAAAAATATCAGGCCTTTACGTTCACCTTTATTAGCGGTACATATAGGTATTTCTGGATGCCTGCTTCTGATTGACTTGCTCCACGTTTACAGGTTTCCCCCATGACAGATCATAAGCTCTCCAACTACCTCCTATAATAAAAATAATAGTAATATAACAATAGTAAAAAATAGTAAAAAATATAATGCCATACAAATTAATTCTAATGACAGATATAAAACGACAAACGGAGCTTGCTGAAAACAATGTAATAAATGGGTAAACCGCTGCAACGAAATAACCAGCCGGAGTCCGCCCCGCCCACCTCACTACAACCAGCAGCCAAAAGGAGAAAAGGGGCGGGGTCATGTGACCCTCGGCGCCAAATAAAGGCAAATGGGCGGGGACACTAATGCCAATAGCTAGCCACGCGGACAAGTGTGAGCGCGACCACTGTGGCGGGCGGGTCAAGAGGCGGGAGGAAGCTGGAACGGGCGGGGCTTGCGAGTATTCTATCCAGCAGCTGCCCTATAGCATGCGGTGGGTGGGGCCTCCTCGCTCTCCGAGAGGCGGGCCCACCTGCCTAAAGAAAAGCAAAAGGGGCGGGGCTACGGGAGATGTTCTCACAAGCCGCTTTCCTGTGCTGCCAGTGGGCGTGGTTTTCTCGGTGCACCCGGTAATTCGGTACCGACATCGTGTATCGCTGGGCGAGAGGAGCATCCGAAGGGACTAAAGACTCAGCCGGGCCCAGGTAAAGAGAAAGAAAAAAAGATGAGGAGAGCGGCGATCGGGGATAAAGGGATGAGCAGGCGACACGTGTCACATGTGTTACATCAGCCACATCATTGCCAGGCTGCGATTTCATAGGGGCACCCTGTAGTATGACGTCACGAGGATGAGAAGAGATCAATCCAGGGCTAACTTAGCTAACATTTTGTATTAGGAAATGCATTGTATCTTATTCAATTAGCATATAGATATGATTTGGGAATTATTGGGAGATTTGCTGCTGTCCAAAGCATACAGATCACCCATGGGGCAGGAAAATGGCTTAGTGATGTACTCAAAGATCCCAAACATTTACTGGTGCAGAGTTGCCAGTAAATTTGGAATGTGTCCCGTCTCCGATGATGAGATTTATTTCACCAATGTTCTCAGTTTTGTCCAATGGCACCAATACGCACCTTGCTGATGTTGCAACGCACCCTAACGAACAGTAAGGGTGCGTGTGGCCAAAAACGCAACATGTAACTTTTTTTGGTGGGTTGGCAGGCCATTCATTAGAATGAAACGCCGTGAATGCATGACTCAAAGCGCCTTAATGCAGAGCACCTGAACTCCATATTGAGATTGGGCTCTTCAGGTTTATTGAAATAATGATTTTCAGGCTCAGTTAATGCTCTGGCATTGCCCGAGCCCAGTTATGTGACATCTGTGCCAGCTAAGGATCTCCAGGGTTCCTTAGTTGCTACAGAAATTATCAATGCTCTGCACTAGGTCCCCTACTGCCAGATGACTGATCCTCTATGCTGGCCCTGTGGCTTCCCCCTCCATGTCATCACCACATACAATGCAGGACCAGCGGTCCTCAGTTGTACATGAGGAGGGCGAGGGATGGCTCACATTTTAGGAGCAGCTGTAAGATATATCTGGCTATTCCTTACCCCCTAGACTAAAACATGCATTTCTTCCTTACAACCTAGAGGGGGAGCCACAAGCATGTTTACATTGCTCAGTTTTCAGTGTCTTGCTGCTCCTTCAGTGTCCAGTCAGCAGGCTGGGGGCGGATCCTTGACCAAGCTGTACTTCTAAATGGCACTGGAGGTCCGGAAGCTTGATATGCAGTCTGGCAGGGGTGCCTGAATCACAACCCTGGCTGGAGAGAGCTGAAAAACCTTTGACAGGTGGAACAATTCATAAATATATATTTCGATTGTATATTTGGCTATGAATTCCATCTGATGACCACAAGTTTGCCCCAGGGACTCACTAAACCATGAAAAAGGGATAAGCATGATCGTTACATAGCTTTAGAAACCTTAGTAATGGCAGATCCCATACTTGTGTCTTGACAGGTTCCCTTTAAGCTGAGTCTATCCCCGGTGCCAGGAGTGGCAATCCCAGACCAAACATCAGTCTTCCTTGCTGGCAGATGGTGTACATAACCCTCATTTAGATCATTGACCTCAGCTGCACTTGAAAAGTGCTGTGTGTGCCTTTCCAGTAGGCTTGCATGCAGCATGCATGAGCGGTCCGTGTGTATTCAGTGAGCAGCGGGAGGGGTCACTTGTGCACTCCTAACCTTTCCAGGTCGGGCGGCCAGATAAAAGGGATTTTGTGCCAGGTGGGTCTATATCTGTTATCTCAGACAGGGGTTTCCTGCCCTTTAATGTCACAGAAGCATTTAATCTACTGAAGTTGTCTGCGGACTGAATGCGAAAATTAAAGTGCAACTAAAGCCCAAACTTTTTTTTTCTTAGTTTTGGATAGGGTGGAGAGGGATTAGAACCCCTGTCGGATTTTTATTGTTGTCTGTGTCCCCATTAGGGAGATTCACACACTCCATTTGTCCTGGTGACCGTTGTCAGTAAAGGTGATAGAAAATCACAACTTCTGGGTTGTCACCAGAACAGGAAGAGATGGAAAATCTTCCAATGGGGACCCTGCTGACCACCAATGATTTCCCTCATTTTGGAGGGATAGCCACAACAAGAAGTGAGAGGAAATCGGACTGGTAGTGAAGGGAAATCTCCCCAATGGAACACAGAGCAAAAAAAAAAACAACAACCTGATAGAATATACCCCTCCCTTACGCTATCCAAAACTTTAAAAAAAATATTTTGGCTTAACTTATACTTTAACCAGTTGACATCCGCGTTGTTAAACCCCCTTCCCATCCAGGCCATTTTTCAGTATTCAGCGCTGCGGTACTTTAACTGACATTTATTCCGTCATGCAGCGCTGTACTGAAATGAATTTTATACCCTTTTTTGGGGACAGATAGAGCTTTCTTTTGGTGGTATTTATTCACCACTGGGGGTTTTATTTTTTTACTATATTAAAGCAGAAAAAAATTGCCGTCTGGAGACGGCAACCCGCAGATGCTGCAGTGCCGTCCGTCCGTTTTTTTACTACGGGCGGACGGCAAGAGGTTAAGCTTTGCCGAAAAATCCCTTCGAACACATCTTTTGGGGTTTTGGGCTGAGTGATTTGTTTGCACTGGCAATGAAACCATGGGTAGTTATGATTGAAGTTCTCACGTAATGGGCTCCACATTTGGCTCATATATGGAGGGCCTGGGCTTATACAGTAATACCTTGGTTTACAAGTAACTTGGTTTGAGAGCGTTTTGCAAGACAAGCAAACATTTATGAAAAATTTTGCCTTGATATACAAGCAATGTCTTGCAATAAGAGCAAAATTTTGTAGAAAAGCACCACCCGAATAAGGCTGTAGCAGTGCGAGCGATGAGTCTGTTTAACGACAATGCAATGTCACATTGGATAGATTCCTTGTTAAGGTTTCACGAAATGAAAAAGATTCCATTGAGTCAAGAGATAACAGTGATTCCGTTAGTGATAGTGAAAGTTGTCCTACACAATAATCCTCCTCTCTTGTCCCTCTCACACCGGCCACAAAGGTACCTGTAATTGGTTTATTTTTCTTTATATTTTGTACAGTATTATATTACAGTACAGTATTGTAATCATTTTATATGAAAATTTTTGGGTTGTGGAACGAATCATCTGATTTTCCATTATTTCCTATGGGGAAATTCGCTTTGATATACAAGCGCTTTGGATTACAAGCATGCTGCCGGAACGAATTATGCTCGTAAACCAAGGTATTACTGTATGTTGATGATTTTTTCTATATTTTGAAAGTTCTGCATTAGTTCTGATGCCGGGACCCATATTAGTCACTACTTTGGACCATATTGAGGCCTCTATACGAGCTAGTAAAAATTTGTATTCTGCTGTCTGGATTCTCTGACTCTGCAACCATCTTCCCTAAGAAGAGAACTGTGGGGGAAAACACTTACCCCATAGTTCCTCAAAGGGTCAAGGGGAGACATATACTAGCTACAGCTCGTGGTATACTGAGACGTCGAGGGCGGGACGTATACCAACATTACTGTCAAGATCCATCCAGCTGCGTGAGTGACAGCTGGCTCTGCCTATCTAGAGGCTGTACCCGCCCCCGTCTGTCCGTTCCACCAGTCAGCGCTGGAGGATCGGGGGAGGGGGGAGATGATCGAGAAGTGAGCGGGAGACGGTATGTGTTCGCTCACTTCCCGATCTATTGATCCGACCTGTGACAGTTTCACTGTCACACTTCTTCTCGAACTATGAGGATGAGTGATTTTCACTCACCTCATAGTTCTTTAAACAATTGTTACCAGAACAGGTGGCCCCATTTGAAGTTTTTCCCCTCAATTTATGCTCATTTGACAATCCTAAACTTTTTGGATTTCCTATCACTTTGTGCCTTGTTGACAATGGTCACCAGGACAAAACTAGTGGAGGAATCTCCCCATCAGGGAGAAAACATGATGGGTGTGACGACATGGTGATCAGTTTATGAGTTAAATGTGTATTGGTGTTGGGTTATGTTTGAGTGCGTTATGCTGTGTGACCTGGTTATGGAAAGACTATCAGCACCATCCCTCGTTATCTCCCATTGTTCTCTGAGGGAGCTCAGAACAATGACATTCTGGCCAGGCTCCTGCCATGGCTGTCTGGAGCTATTTAGCAGGTGGACACCTGTGGTGTTGTGAAGACAGGATTTCTGGGGAGGGGAGGGGGGATGTGATGGGATTATATTCTGATCTGATCACTTTCTGTATAAAAGTTTGTGCAGTTTCTCAATAAACCAGAGTTTGTTTACCCTACACTCAAGCCTTGGCTAGTGACTGGGGAAACTGGGCTACAGATCAGCGGGTTCCAATATCTCCTCAGCAAGGAAGAAGACAGCGGCGGACATACTCATCCTGAGTACGGGGGTCCGTCACAATGGGTTCATACCCTAACTCGCATACTAAAGGGAAAAGAAAAAAGTTTGGCTTTGAGATTGTTGGTATAGTTATAACGTCAATCCTTTCTTCGTGACCTAAATATCAAATCTCTTCTCAAAAAGGCCAGATCTAAATTTACAGCTTTGAAACAACTTCCAAATGCCATGGGGTACATGAAGCTTATCAAATACTTCTTCTACCTAAATTATGACATGCCCCCGGAGAACCCAATGATAGAGATCACCAGTAAACTCTTTACTGAATTACATGTACTGGTATCTTCATTCGTGGGAGGTAACATAAGGGCTAAAATTAGGCTTTATACATTTCAAAGACACGATTAGGACTTTTTAAAGAAGTTTAAAGTCTAACTCCTGCCATTTGTTTTGGATATGTGGATTGACATGGTTTTATCTCTCTGTAATTGGAGAGATAGTTCTTCAATTTCAGTCCCTGTGGCACCCATGCAAAAAATAAAGGAATAGTGGTAGATAACCCCCATTTTATTATCACGAACCTTTTGATAAAAACATTGTTAAAGGGATAGTCCACCCAAAACTAAGTTTTTGGGAGATTGTATCGATGCGACAAGTTCCCGGGGCTGTACTTCTGTTGTGCCATTATGAGGGGCTCCCACCATCCCTGCTGGGTTTGCTAAATTTTATATTATGTACAATGTAACAGGAGGAGCTAGAACACACAAAGGTGGGCTGGAACACCCAAAACTCCCAGGTGGACTGGAGCAGAGTCAGGAATTGTGGCAGGAAGATCTCACTGTTGGAACATCCAAGACATATATGAATCCAGAGGCTGACTCAGCCACTAGACTCCTTCACTACATAAGATAAAGAAATGTGTCAGAGGCACACACAAGTCCAAATGTTGTATAACTAGGTTATGTTTACTCAGGACCTCTTCATGTACACAGCTGTTGGAACTGTGTGTGGTTTGATGATGGACCTTTCAAGCTTACCGCCCTAGTAAATGCACACTCAGGTCATGCTCTATATAGCCAATGTTTGTGGACCCTGGACCAACACACCTTCTAATGATCAGATTAAGGTGTTTCCAGTGAAGGGTCCTGTTTGTACAAAATACTTTTTTAGGCAATTGTGAACTTGCAGTTTGGGAACAGTTTGGCGAAGGTCCTTTTCTATTCCAGCATGGCTGTGTCCCTGTGTACAAAACCAGCTCCATAAAGACACGGTTTGGTGTGCAGGAACTTAGTGACATTAAACCCTCAGATTTTTTAACCTAAAACAATACTGTAATGTGCGCCTTATTGTAATCCATGGTTGTTTGCCTTCTCTTTGCTGCTCTTCCTTTTAAATCCTCATGCCTTCTCATGCTTGGGGAGAACTTCCCTTTTCAGCTCAGGGCCTCTTCCTGTAGTGCTGGCTCAGGTTACAAACTTATACACAGACACCGTGTATCCATTCCTGAGACAAGGCAGTCTGCTGCAAAACAGAAGTTCTGCCCAGCATGCGAACAGATACAGATTTAAAAGGAAGAGCAGCAAAGAGAAGGGAAACAACCATGGATTACAGTAAGGCACACATTACAGTATTGTTTTATGTTAAAAAAACGGAGGGTTTAATGTCACTTTAAGTGGCCAACACAAAGCTCTGACCTCAACCCTACTGAACACCTTTGGGGTGAATTGGAACACAGGTTACAAGCAGGGCCTGATTTACCCTCTCTGCTGCCTCAAGGCCAGGTTCCTCAATGCGCCCCACTTTCCCTGCCAAACCCCTCCCAATGGAAAATGGCAACCAGAATGTGGGGGTGGCAGGGTTCATGTTATTTTTTGTTTCTTTTTTTTTTAATCACTTTTTTTGTTTTTCTTTTTTTAATAATTTTTTTCTTTTTTACTTTTTAATCACCTTTTATTTTAGTTATTCTTATTTTTTTTTTTACTTAACTTTATTGCTATCGTACAGGAACTAACAAGCCCATTTGGTAGCATTTGGAGGTGACAGGTTCTCTGTATTGAACCTGTCACTTCCAATACAGGAGTTCTAGCACAGGGGAAGGCTGAGAGTGCAACTCTCCCCTCTCACTGTTTACATGGAGCAGAGCGGTAAACGGACGTTCTCCGCTCCCCGCTCTCCATCCTGAGGATCTCCGGCCAGCGGAGAGAGGTACACGGCTGGAGGGAGAGGGCAGAGCCTGAAGTGGGAGGATGTACTTGCTCTACATTTAGCCCTGCTTGCCCAAAGCAGGGCTAAATGGAGAAAACAACTACCCCACTCTGCGCCCGGAACTGCATGTCCCGGGCGTCGGGAGATTCTAGACCCCCGACGCCCAGAGATCGGGCCGTGTGGGAGATCTAACCCTGATTACGAGCAAGGTCTTCTCATCCAACATCCGTACCGGACGTCACAAATGTTTGGCTGAATGGGTACAAATTCCCATGGACATTTCTCAAAATTTGTGGAAAGCCTTCCCAGAAGAGTGGAGGGTGTTATAGCTGCATAGAGGGGCCAAACCCATTTTAAGGTCCATTGTTTTTGAATGGGATGTCCAACAAGCACATATAGCTGTGATGATCAGTTATCCATTTGGCCATATATTGTACATAAAAGTTGTGTGTTTTTTCTCTAGGAGTGAGGCAGATGCAGCCCCCAGTGCTGGATGGGGGTCTCATCTTTGACAACGCCCTCCTGACAGATCCTCTTAAAACATTCTTTTTATTTTTTTCAGCCACCTGTATTACAGTGTTCTGTTTTCTGTATCTTACGTGCCCTGACAAGAAACATAATCATGAGCGTTGGATTTATCGGAGCAGGCCAGCTCACTTACGCCCTTGTGAGGGGCTTTACTGCAGCAGGTAATGTGTTTCCGGGTGGATCTGTAGAGTTGTAATAAAGTGTTGTGATAAGTTACCTGCAGTAGCCAGCTTGCAATTGGCTAATGTTGTTTAGACTTGGCATACGTCTGTAGGATCTAATACTAATCTCACCTTAATTTTTGCAGGGGTGTTGGCAGCACACAAAATCACTGCAAGCTCCCCCGAAACGGATCTGCCCACTGTAGCTGGACTAAGGGTGAGATATTTAAAAAAAGAGAAAAAATGATGAAGATATTCTTTACATAACGAATATGAATTGTTGTGGTAAAGAGAACCTGTCACTATCAAAGTAATCTTTGAGCTGCACAGCACCTAGTGTCTGTCTACTTGGAGTAGCAGTAGATTCTTGGCTTGTTTTATGCTGAGCTCTTCGATAAGTGCTGACCCCATGCTGATTCTAGAGATATGAAGCTGAATGCATTAAAGTTTATTGACGGAGGGGTCACTATCCTAGAACCAAAAGGAAAGACATCACCATCACTCCAACAACGTTAATAACAGCAATTAGATGCTCATTTATTGACAGATGCTGTCTCTCATTGGCAAGCGCTTTCGGGGCCACACAGGGTCCCCTTTGTCAGGCTCAGAGATGTTGGTTAATTTAAAGGAGAATGTACACTTAGAAAATTATTTCTGTGGCTTTGTAGAGATTTTAAAGGAGAACAATGAGGTGAGTGCTTTTCACTCACCTCATAGTTCTAGCCGACCTGTGACAATGAGACTGTCACAGGTCGGCTCAGTAGATCGGGAGGTGAGTGAACACATACCGGCGTTCGCTCACTTCTCAATCCTGTCACGCCTCTCTGCCGTGACAGGGGAGAGACTGGATTCCCCGCTGACTGGCGGAACAGACGGGGGAGGGGGCGGATACAGCTAGCTCTGCCTTTAGATAGGCAGAGCCAGCTGTCACTCACGCAGCTGGGCGGATCCAGACATAATTGTCGGGATCCGCTTCAGCTGCGGCGTCTCAGTATACCGCAAGCTGTAGCTTGCAGTATACTGCGCTTAGGGTGACGGGAGGATGCTAGTTTGTGTCCTCCCGTTACCCTAAGGAGAACTATGGGGAAAAGCCCTAACCCCATAGTTCTCCTTTTAATGATCGCTGTCTTGCAATGTTTTTGACCATTAGTAGTGGTCTGATGAACTGAGATTACTGCAAGGCACCGCACATATCAGGAACGCAGCTTTTGTGCAGTTTTGTTATCCCCTTGCCACACTTTTACCATATCTTTAATGACTAGCTGATAAACCCATTAAACTCCAGACAAAGTAATTTCTAGATAAATCCATTTTTATTGGTGCAGTAAACAAAATAGCAATTTACAATAAGGTCAGGCTGAGGTAACGTGTAATAATGTCTGCACAAAGTACAAAACACCAGGGTTATTTAGGGATACTTACAGGGTTATTCACTTCTCCTGCCTCCTCCAAACTCTTCACCCTTTTGTGAACAATCTAGGACAACACAGCTGATTTGGAAAAAATCTCCAATTACGCTCACTTTCCAGTTCAGCTTTTTTTTAATGTTCACTTCTCCTGCCTTCTCCAAACTCTTCACCCTTTTGAGAATAACCCTGTTAGTTATATAACTCTCAATCACAATTACTTCATAGTACAACAAAAATGTCTCTGTGCCCACACCTGTCCATTTGTCATGATGTAATTGCGTCCATTTGTCATGATGTAATTGTGCCCGTGCAGTCTTCTGGATGTTGAGCATATCCCACAGCTGGGCAGCCGGTATAAAGTGGAAGGCATGCCTGACTGGAGCACAGCTTTAAAGTAAATATGAGGAAGCGTGGAGAATGCCTTTGCTGGCCTCTGCTTGTGAACATACTAGTTCCCTGACTGCATTCTGTTCCAATGGATTTAAACGTTTTGAATTTAGATATACTTAGTAATATATATTGTATCCTCAAATGTACCATGCTTCACTGGTGCCAAGGCAGCTCCAAATATCCTCGCAAGCTCTGTGTGTATCTGAAGGCCATATATACATGCAACAATAAAAGTAGAAAGAGAGCTCACTAGGTATTGCAGGTAAAACTAAAGAATATAAAAGATAAAATTGTACTTCCAATGATCGGGACCTATCACCAAAAACCCCAGGTCACGCCAACATGCTGAAACTCTCTCATATGGTAGCAGGCAATAGAGAGGGTGCAGGCCAAGATGGATTCTCGGAGGTGGAACACTGGAAAGACCAAAGGGAAGGAAAATACATCCCAATCTGGTGCACAAAGGAGGACCAAGATTTGTATTTTAGTTAGTTATTTCCCCTCACCCTCTGTACTGGTGGCAACTGCAAATCTTGGATTTCCCTTTACGTTCTGCACCAGTGACAGGTCATCAGGACTAATAGAGAGGATGAATCTACCAAGCAGGAGGTGTTATCTTAGGGATAGGCATGAGGTTAAGTGTTTAAATGACATGTCAGTTTGAGAGGCCTCTGAGATCATTCAGAATTCACTGACCGGTGCATTTGACCTGCGGTTGACATCCTTGCAATGCAGGTCCTTGTGCATTCCTACTTGTATTGGGAGTAATGCAGTTGTAAGGGGAATACAATCCGACCTAAGAGACAGGAATAGGTGATATTTGATGGGCAATGGTGATACCCTGATAGCCCTGGTCTCAGATTGCCTGCCCCAGGTTGCTGGTGCCAGAAAAGTACCAAGGTTCTCTGGTGCCTTTTAAAACTGCTGGTCCAGCTTGTGGTGGGTGTTAACTGTTACACACTCCCAATGGATGGTAATGCAGTTGTACCATAATATGATCTGTTTATACCATTGCAATAGATGAGTGCCAACTGCAAAGTTATTAACTGACCTTGGATAACAGTTGCCTGTTGTGGACATTTTTGGTTATATTGGGAGACAATGTAAGGCTGTCTGGGTCAGTGTACATTGCTCATCTCCATCAACCTCCTCTACCATTTTTCACAATCGTAACCATTCTGCCAAGCCCATTAATGTTTCTGACCGTACTTTGCAAGGATGGTTCCTGGGGACATGATCCAAAGGCCACTTTGCAAGTCAATGGGCACCTGTAGCACATGGTGTACGTTTAATAAACTGTGAAAGAGTGTGATAAGCAGTGAGAAGGCTTTTCTCACCTTAGCAAAGTGAAAAGTCTAGAAAATGGTGTTTAATAACCCGTGATAAGTCGGGTAGGAACTGAAATATCTCACCTTCTCATCCTGTTGATAAGTACACAGAAAGTAATGGGAATGTACCTTTTTAATAAAGGGAGAAAAGTAGAGAACAGCTTTATCACTGGATAAGTATTGTGAAAAGTACCCTTGATTTAGCACCCTGTCAGACCTGGTGATAAAGGCCTTTTTCTCATGAAGCACTGAGCAAAGATACAGGAACTTGTCATAAACCTAGTTCCTTTAGGAACCTTCAGGAACAGTTAAAATAAAGCACAGATGCTCCTCTTCTGGATTTCTGCCATTTTGGGACATTTTTGCCAGTAGCAATGGTTGGCTGCCCAGGTAGGCTGAATGCTGATTTAGAGGTAAAAGGAGGGATTCCTGTCTTAATGCCACCCTTCCCTCATGAGAGGGGCAGTTTCAAGTCCCCTCACTGTATCTGTGTAGTGCAGACATCTCAACTCTCCCGGAAGCTCCGAGAGTCTCCCGCTATTAGATAGCGGCTCCCGGCCGCCCGGGAGAGAAACATTTTCTCCCGGAAAGGTTTAATCTGCTCTATCAAGCAGATTAAACCTTTCCCTGCGATCGTTTTTTTTTTCTTTTCTGACATCGAGAGCCGCGGCCCGACCGTCAGTCAGAAAAGAAAAAAAAA
>NW_017306812.1:1045593-1051404 GCF_000935625.1 Nanorana parkeri
GCCCACTTACATTGCTTGGCTCCATCAGAGTGCCCCTTTAGAATGTTTAACCCCATCACTGCCTCGCATTGCGGCCGCCTCTGGTAGTTTGATTCATGCTTTTGTACTGGTACATGCTGAACAAATCGGAACATGTAAATCCTGCTTTTTAGCAATTTTCATCATTTTAAAAGAGAAATAACTGTTACACTTTGCTATAGAGGTGCTTTGTAATATTGTTATCGGGTGGTTTGGCAGAGTAAACTATGATCCTGTCAGGAGGATTGTAGATTATCACAAAGGATGGCATTGTGCAGCTCAGAATACATTCCCCACATTGCTTTCTCTACTGATCACCATGACCACTTATCTCAGCCTTTCACAGCTGTTTCGTGTGATAAGTTTTCTTTTCGCAGGTTATTAAACAGCCTCTGTGCAGCCGAGAAAAACAAAGAGATCTGCAGAGTAAAGTTAACTCGTGATAAAGCTAGTTTTATCACGGTTTATTAAACGTACACCCTTGACTGTTTGCCAAACTGCTTAAAAATTACTCTTGTCTTGAACTATGGAGAGATAAGACATTGATACCAGATATGCAAAGATAAGCTATTAATACTAAATATGCAGAGATAAGACATTGATACCAGATATGCAGAGATAAGACATTGATACCAGATATGCAGAGATAAGACATTGATACCAGCTATGCAGAGTTAAACTATCATATCAAATATTTTTTGTTTTTTCATTTTCAGAAACTGGGTATAAATTTCACCACCAGTAACAAGGAGACAGTGAAAAATAGCGATGTCCTTTTCCTGGCTGTAAAACCTCCCATCATTCCCTTTGTGCTGGATGAGATTGGCTCCGACATTGAGGATCGTCACATGGTGGTGTCCTGTGCTGCAGGTGTCACTATCGGCTCGATAGAGAAGGTAAAGCAGCTTTGACTTGTTTGTAAAGAGGAAATCACTGTGGGACTCTTCTGTTGTCTATAGCAGCCTATGGCACTGACAAACCGATCCTAAACAGAGTCCAAGTTCTAGAAAAGTAGACAGAGCAATGACCAGGATAAACATGTACAAGCATATGGACAAATGCAGCCCAGACACCACATAGGCGTAATCCAGGGCATGGACAATCAGACAGAAGGAATACAAAGTTAAGTCCAGGGCAAGAGAAAACAGACTTACCTGTTGATGAAGTAGAATATGAAGACACCAGCACTCCAATAGTGAATCGGGGGTCACACCGGACAGCCTTCATCAGGCAGAACAAGTGATAATTTCCCTTTAACTTGTTCTGCCTGATGAAGGGGATCTTGTGTGACCCCAAAATGTTGCATTAAGTATATCACACTATGCTACTCGTATGTCAATAAACAGACGTATTTGATTCACTATTGGAGTGCCGGTGTCTCTTCATATTCTACTTGATATCTACTACGGTTGCCAGCCGTCGACTAACGCAGCACCTACCCTCATTGCTTTTGGAAACGCCGGTTTCTGAGTGCGATGGGTTCATGGACTTTACCTGTTGATGAGTCACATGCTGTATGTCCTGGAGTCTATTTAGGCGCTCCTGTTTGAGATAGGTGTGCACTGAAGTGACCATCATCAGATGGTTAAGGCTCAAGGATGATTGTTACAAGGACTTGGACTACTTAGAGTGGCAAAGGACTGGAAAAGATTTCGGTCTTTGCATAAACCAAAAGATTCGCTAGTGTTGCAGTTATAAAAAAGTATAATTTGCCAAAAAAAAAGTGGGAAATCGGCATAAATTAATATGTTAAGATTTATAAACCATTTGTTGAGGCCGCTGAGCAAATACTCAGATGTAAACACATCCTTTGCTGCATTTTTGAGATTCCAGGATAATGTTATTTCCCCTTACCTCCTTTCAGAAACTGAGCCTCTTTCACCCAGCTCCCAGAGTCCTCCGCTGCATGACCAACACCCCTGTAATCGTACGTGAAGGGGCCACGGTATATGCCACAGGGACCCACGCAGAGTTGGAGGATGTGAAGCTTCTGGAGCAGCTGATGGAGAGTGTGGGGTTTTGCACGGAGGTGGAGGAGGATCTCGTTGATGCCGTGACCGGATTGAGTGGAAGTGGACCTGCTTATGTAAGTGTGCAGACAGGTGTTTTTTTTTAAAAATGGGTCCAAGTGCCTGAAACAAAAAGGTTTGCCCAGTATTGACCAATCGCATCTAAACCTGCAGAGCGTAACGGGGAAACCGAGGCCTGCACTGAACCTCCATTGCTCATAACCCCCCATAGTCCCCTTCAGGGCTACTGTGATTTTATATGTGAGGTCAAAAACAATACATAGAGCTAATTGTAAACTGTATAGAATGTCTTTTTTTCCTGTCGATACATGCTTATAAGGTGTTGTACTCTGGCTTTAACATGGGGCTTGTAAGTCGCAATGATGTAACAATACCTGGAAACGCCTTGATCATTGTGCACGTCATTTTGGGGAAGTGTGGTATAAATACACAGAATACCTCCTGCTCTGTTCGAAGGGTTTTACCTTTTGTATAGTAAAGTGTTGTATCCTTTTTAACCAACATTTGATATCCTCTTTCACTGGTTTAAATGTAATAAACAGAAGGAAGCTGGTTTCTGTTTGGTTGCTGTACACTTTGCTTTTGGTGCATGGTAATAATGTTTCCATGTTATATGTCTTGGATGTTCCCTTCCATAATTTCTGACTGTTCCTGTCCACCTGGGAGTTTTGGGTGTTCCCACTCACCCCTCATAATGGGCACAGCAGGTGTACAGACCAGGCAACACAGCACAGGGACGGTGGGAACACCTCATAATGGGCACAGCAGGTGTACAGACCGAGGAACTCGGCACAGGGATGGTGGGAGCCCCTCATAATGGGCACAGCAGGTGTACAGACCGAGGAACTCGGCACAGGGATGGTGGGAACCCCTCATAATGGGCACAGCAGGTGTACAGACCAGGGAACTCAGCACAGGGATGGTGGGAACCCCTCATAATGGGCACAGCAGGTGTATAGACCCGGGAACTCGGCACAGGGATGGTGGGAACCCCTCATAATGGGCATAGCAGGTGTACAGACCTGGAAACTCAGCATAGAGGTCTCACCAGTCCCTGAGGGATAAAAGAGACTGTCAGATGGTTTAGCTCTCCAGTATCTTCCTGTTTAGGGTGGACTGACCCTTTAAATAAAACCAGTTAGCTGTTTGTTCATCTTTATGACATTTCTTCTTTCACTTTAATCTTGCAGGCATTCACAGCTCTGGATGCTCTGGCAGATGGAGGCGTGAAGATGGGTCTGCCCAGGAGGCTTGCAGTGCGTCTCGGCGCTCAGGCCATGCTGGTTGGTACATGCTTTGTTGATAATTTTTTTACAACAGCCAAATACCCACCTACTTGGAGAGCCATAACATCGCTACTTTGATATCTTTCAGGGGGCAGCAAAAATGCTTCTAGAGTCAGAACAACATCCTGGGCAACTGAAGGATAATGTTTGCTCACCAGGGGGTGCTACCATTTACGCTCTGCACCTCTTGGAAAGTGGAGGCTTCCGTTCCCTGCTGATCAATGCTGTGGAAGCATCCTGCATCAGGACCAGGTCTGTCACTAAACCATATAGTTACATTTATAAATGACTGTACTGCCACCAAGTGGTCAATTCTTGTATTACAGTGTGACTGCTGTTTTTATTATTTTAACAAGACCGTATAACAATCCAGGTTATTGTTAGAAGGGACTAAAGGAATCGGAAAGCTCTCCAACCGAATCAGTGCATACTACAGTAAAGCCTTCTTAGAATGGAAGATACTCGCATTTCTCATTCCATCACAAATCCCATTTAAAAGAGAATTATTACCAGTTTCAGGACCGTGAGTAGGGCCATGCAGATCATTCCTTTATTTTCCATCAGCCAGATGCACATCCGGAACCAGAAAGGGCAAATATAACTTACTATGATAGAATCATCTATTCCAAACTGCATACGTTTTAGCTTCTTTGGCCATCATCAGTGCAGTGTATGGAATAATCCATGGCTTCTATGGAGCAGGGCTTAGGACCAGACAGTGTAACTAACTGTACAGGTTATGGTGAGAAGGGACTAAAAGAATCAAAAAGCCCTCCAACTTGATCGGTGCATTGCACAGTAAAGCCTTCTTTTAACAAAGACACAGAGGTGAGTGTTGCCTATAGTATGCCAAGAAAATTAGGAAAGGATAATGGCAAAGCTTTAATTGGTTACTGCGGGCAACAATTAATTACTTAATCGTAGCTCCATCCGAAAAAAATCATATGCACTTTGAATTGTAAAGAAAGTCCACGGTCTCATCATTCATGGAGAAAGAATCCGTTGACTGGGAAGGTTTTATTTTTTAAGTTACTCTTATTTATTGTTTGCATTAGATGAGGATGGTGTTGAGGAACATAAAACCAGGCACACAGAGAGATCGACCCCCCCCCCCCTTCCCCCTTCAATCCTGAGGCCCCCAAAACAGCTTCCCCCCCCTTCCCCATTTCATCCTGAGGCCCCCATAACAGCTTAGTGGTTGTTGAGTGCTTGTTATTCATTGAGGTGTCTCTAGGTGCCATCCTAAGCACCCCATAATAGTTCAATGGTCAATGAGCGTTCAGTCTACACTAAAGTTCCTCTAGGTCTCATACTGAGCCCCCCATAATAGCTCAATATTTAAGGTGATTCCAGGTGCAGATGGCACCCCCTCCCCCTTAGTAGATCAATGGTCAATTAGCTTTCAGTATTCATTGAAGAGTCTCTATGTGCCATCCTAAAAACTTCATAATGGTCAATGATCACTTGGTATTCATTGCGATGGTTTCTAGGTGCCGTCCTGAGCCCCGTATAAAAGCTCAGTGGTCAATGAGCATCCAGTATTCACTGAGATGCCATACTGAGCACCCGTCAAAGCTGAAGTGCTCAGTATGCAAACCTCAGAGAACTGAGCTGAGATGTCTGCTCTAGTATACCACTCGGGTGTTTAGCTTCCACCAGGAAATTGAGTACTTGCCCGAAGGTGATACGGTTAGTGCAGGCACCTCTTGGCACCTGCTTTTAGAGTCTTGATGCACTTGGAAAACTTTCACCCAAACAGCTTTACTTTTAGTTTTAGATGAGGAAGTGTTGAAACCCATTTTTTTTTTAAACTTTATTTGCATGTCAAAAGTACAGTATGTTGACCAAATTTTCTTTGGCCTTCTAGAGAGCTCCAGTATATCGCAGACCAGGAGAAGATCCCAGCAGCCGCCATCAAGAAAACCACGCTCAGTAAAGTGCAGGAAGAATCCCCAACGATTTCCACCGCTTCCCGCGGGGTGAAAGTCAGTCTGTTCAACAAGTCTCCAGGAGCGAGGAAATATTGAGACCAGCCAACTATTCCAGACAGAGCAAAGCCATGGACAGAGCAAAGCCATGGACAGAGGGTGTGCATGTGAGACTATGGCTGCACAGAGTCCACTTACACAGGTGTTAAGGGCTGAGAGTCCTCCGACTGTGACAGCGGTAATTGGTTCTCAGCAGATCTGTGTTTACGATGAATGGATTTTTATGCAGGACACATCTGATGTAAGCATAGGTTCACACATCAATTGACACATCTGTTGACTTGTAGACATACCCTGACATCCATTGTGTCCTCCACAAATTTCCATTAAATGTAAACTCCAGGGAAACGGCTAAATTCACTGTTTAAACTTTCTTATGTTACAAATCAAAGATTTGTAATTCTGCCTGGCAACAGATAGGACGGTTATACTACTTCTATTCCAATCCCTTCACACCCTAGTCCTCCTCCCCCTGAAACCCCGATTTTT
>NW_017306812.1:1051421-1057568 GCF_000935625.1 Nanorana parkeri
TTTTGTTTTTTTTTTTTTGTTGTTTAATATGTTTTTTTTTTTTTTTAGCTGTCTTCTGTTCAGTTACGTGGTGTGTGGGCTCTAGCGGTGGCCAATCCCTTCCATATAAAATGGCACTTACATAATAACATGCGTTTATAATAACATACGTACAGCAGTACTGTAATGTGATGTCGCACTTGCAGGGGGTGTGTCTATGACACCCTGGACTGACAGGAAGTAGCTGTGCTGACACTACAAATCTCATTATGCCTCTGCGAGTCATGCCTACGGCTGTCAGTCTTGCAATGCCTCATGGGACAACAGCTGGAGCGCCGAGGATGTTCTCTTTCTGCTGAGAACTGATAATGACTGTCAGTCAGCGCAGGAGGCGGGCTCTGGGAGTATGAGGGGTGTGTCTGTCCTGGCTTCTCCCTGTTCTATTGGATCCTTTTTTTTTTGTGTCTTTTTAAAAAAACTGATTTAAAATTATTTAAATTTTTTAATAACTTGTTTATTCCTAACCTAATGGTTTCAAATGAAATAGTACATGACCCATCATGTTTTATAAAATGGGGAATCTTAACATGTGCAACTATAGAAGGAAGTATTCCAAATGTTTCACTCACTAAATGTATCCATGTATTCCATGTCCACCTTCCCACCGCATTGGTTAAATGCTAGTTTGGCAAGGAGGGGTAAGTAATATTACAAAATACTTACCTTATTCCTTGAGCTGTCTTGACGTCCTGGGTTGTGGGTGGGCCCTCGCCATCCTGCCGTCCAATGCAGGACTGGCCCTGAGTTCCGTTTTAAAGTAATAAACTAAAATATTTTTTCCAAGAATTAATGCAGACCAAACAAATCTAAAAAAACACATTGCCAGGCAATGTATTTATTTTTCCCCTAAAGCATTTACAGGCATTATGTTTCTGAACAGCTCCAACTCTCTCAGCTCGGCTTCCCTGAACTTCCTGATTTTATCCCGGTCTCATGCTCTACTCTATTCTGACAGGAGCCACTGGCATCTGTCAGAATACCCAATCAGAGCGGGCAGCTCATTGGCTGACGGCTCTAATTGTACGAAGATTTTCCAGGCGGCTCCTTCGATCAGCTGATCGAGGAATGCCGGCTGAAAGGGAGCCGACGGCCCCACAGACTGTGCGAATTTCCGCCAGTACATTAAAAACCGGCCAGTGTATGGGCACCTTTATTCAGTTTTCCCTCCCCATCTATTACATCTATTTTTTTTTTTTTTTTTAAATCTGCCAAGTTCAAGCTGTAAGCCAGGGGTTATATTAAGAATGGCCACAGGAGCTTTTTGTTCCTTTTTTTCATGGCTTATCACATGTACACTCAAATTTTTTTTCCCTATGCTGTTTAACTCTAGAGTTAAGTCTAGAGTGAGCATTCGGGTGGTGCGAATATTGGGGAAATGTAGATCCTAACGGTTATGATATCATGTGTTGATAAAGTCAAACAAGAGGCACCTTAACTTTCGGTTTTAATTTAAATGTAAAAAGACAAATCAAAACATAATAAAAAGCAAAAATAACATTTTGTTTATCGCCATAATGAGAAACAATACTAAATCAAATCAACTTTATATTGAACCAAAACAGGTATTTACGATCCCAAACAATCCAGCCTCAAATACACGTTTAAATGAATAAAAATCAAGTTGCTAATTATGTTTTGTAACCTGGGCAATGAAATTGTTCTTTAGATGTAACACACCTATCATTCTTTTTAAGCCCAACACAGGGAAAATGGAACCAGTTTTTGCATCTCAAACATTCCACCATACTTGTTTTGGGTTTGTGAATTTTACACAGACAGGGCTTTGTTAGCTGAAATCTTTTAGTTAAAAATGTATTTTGAATGATTACTGTGTCATGGGGAAACATTGATATTTTTTGCATCTGGACGCAGCCAATGATATGTTTTCGCATTTCCCCTTGGTGAAAGGAGATGTGTTTTTAATCAAAGCCATAGGCCAGAGCGACTGCATTTGCAATGGCAAAAGGATCGCAGTCCATTCCATTGTCATGGCAACCAATTAACGAGAGGCCATGGTCTGTAGCTGCTTTACTGAATGATTTTTCTAACAGAAAATTAATTGATGTTTCCAGCTCTGTGAGGTAGTCCTCGTCCAGTATCCAAAAGTCTCCAACTTTTGTGTGCAACTGCGTATCAGGCTGGTTCTCTTTGTTCTCCTCCGTGGTGGGAGCTTTGCTACATAACTAGTGGATTCTGTTCGGATGGACCACTCTCTTTTAACTCATTGTCCGTAGTTGGTACCATTTCAGCAATTAAACAATCCGTATCAAGCACAAAAAGGGGGTTCCTACTGTAAGCGGGATCACTTCTTTCCCAAACCCATTCCTCTACAAAAGCATAAACTGCACACGTGTGCTGGCAAGGCATGAAGTGTTTTCTCCAGTCTATACAAGTACACGATGGGATTTTTTCTGAGAAGTTGACAATGTACGTTTTCCCCGTTTCAGTTTCACTTTGTAAATCATTCTTCTTAAGCCCAACACAGGGAAAATGGAACCAGTTTTTGCATCTCAAACATTCCACCATACTTGTTTTGGGTTTGTGAATTTTACACAGACAGGGCTTTGTTAGCTGAAATCTTTTAGTTAAAAATGTATTTTGAATGATTACTGTGTCATGGGGAAACATTGATATTTTTTGCATCTGGACGCAGCCAATGATATGTTTTCGCATTTCCCCTTGGTGAAAGGAGATGTGTTTTTAATCAAAGCCATAGGCCAGAGCGACTGCATTTGCAATGGCAAAAGGACCGCAGTCCATTCCACCGTCATGGCAACCAATAAGGTCCAGGTCAAGTACATTATATTCCCCGTAGAAGAGAGGGTCATAAGACTTTAGAAGCTGTTTTATAAGTGTTTCTGTGACTCTTGCCGATTTTAACAGAGTGAAACACTGTCGCATGTGTTCCTGAAATTTGTGAAACCACCCAATGGGCTCCTATATGGTGAATACAGATTAACTGTTTATATGTGATTTTTTTAATCATGTGATAGAATCAAAGTATTAAATAGCCCTGAGATTGATGGAAATTCAGTGGCTATCAAATATTGAAATATATATTAATAACGTTAACATCAAGCCACTCATGATTCAAAATTGCTTTTTTTAATCACTCTTTTAGTGAGTGAAATGTTTTGTATTAGGGGTGCACCGATACCAAGTATTTTGTACTCGAACTCGCCCAGATGCTCCGATACCAGAGCATCCAGTCAGAGTACCGATACCAGTGCTTTCGCTGCCATGGAGCCACTTTTTCCAGGCAATCTGGTTAGAGGGCTGCCTGGGGAGCTGGCTCGATGCTGTTTGGCCGGCACCATGCTGATTGAACAGGAAGCCTGCTTCCAAGCCAATCAGCATTGAGCCAGCTCCCCAACCAATCATGAAGCCATGTGGCGAGTAATGATCCGCCTCCTGATTAACTGGAAAGCTGGCTTTCCGGCCAATCCGCATCGAGCCGGTCGAACAACATAGAGTCGGCTTCCCGGGCAACCCTCTGACCAGATTGCCTGCAAAGCTAGCTCCATGGCAGCGAAAGCACAGGTATCGGTACTTGGTATCGGTGAGTACTGAAAGCAAAATATTGGTACGCGATACCAAAAAAACAGTATCAGTGCATCCCTATTATTTATGGCAACTCATTTGCTGTTTCTTCTGGTATAGATTTTCCTGAATCTTTAACAGTTCTCCAAACATCCAATTTCAGTTGCTCTACCTTACTCCCAAATCTTTGAGAGCCTAGTTGTTTAGACTTCCCATACAGCCTTTTTGGAACGGGTAAAACATTTGGAAGAGTTTCCTTTTTTTTTTTTGAGGGGACTCAATTAATGAGAGGCCATGGTCTGTAGCTGCTTTACTGAATGATTTTTCTAACAGAAAATTAATTGATGTTTCCAGCTCTGTGAGGTAGTCCTCATCCAGTATCCAAAAGTCTCTTCAACTTTTGTGTGCAGCTGCGTATCAGGCTGGTTCTCTTTGTTCTCCTCCGTGGTGGGAGCTTTGCTACATAACGAGTGGATTCTGTTCGGATGGACCACTCTTTTTAAATCATTGTCCGTAGTTGGTACCTTTTCAGCAATTAAACAATCCGTATCAAGCACAAAAAGGGGGTTCCTACTGTAAGCGGGATCACTTCTTTCCCAAACCCATTCCTCTACAAAAGCATAAACTGCACACGTGTGCTGGCAAGGCATGAAGTGTTTTCTCCAGTCTATACAAGTACACGATGGGATTTTCTCTGAGAAGTTGACAATGTACGTTTCCCCCGTTTCAGTTTCACTTTGTAAATCAAATATACCCGATTTTATTATTTATAATTTTGATGTGTGCAGAAGTTAGATTGCTTGACTATCTTTTCATCACGATTGACAAATTTCATGTGGGCCATTTCTTTAAAAAATTGGTACTTCTGAATATTTGTGATAACATTGGGAGCTTTGTAAGTTTAGCTGTACATACCTGGAGAACAAATAAAACTTATATATTAAAGTCTGCAATGATTTTTGTTATTTGTACACACACGCACTACAACCTTGGAATGCTTATTAAACTTTCACCTCGCTATATAATATTATCGCAATTCAAAACAAAACTATATAGAACATATACATTTGTGCAAATATGTACATATACAGGGCTTGAAAAATTTGACGGTCTCACCAGTCAGTCAATATTTCACCAGTCATCATGACCGGACTACAGCCTTGCAATTTGTTAAAATAAAGCTTTCTTTTGTGACCCCACGGGGGGGGGGGTTATTTTATTTTTTTTACTATATAATGAAAAAAGTACCATACTTTTTTCATTATATAGTAAAAGTATATAGTTTCCCTACGTTATGTTATAAAACATTTTATTCTTACCCATATTTTTAGTAAAACATAAAAGTCAGGGTCACGTTGGGTAAATAGCAAACATCTCAAGCCTTAAAATTGCGTGCGCCCGCAAAAAACGCCCATAGGCGACGATTAAAATGCTTTTACTGCTCATCAGTTTAGTGTTATCAGTGATTTAATGGCTCTAAAATTATTGCTCTCACTCAGTTTATGTAACGTATGTTTCATAAACATGTGTGCCACAATAGGCGCAATCGTCGTTTTTGCACGTAGGCGCACCCGACGCATATCTGCGTGTGTATGTGGGGGGCGGGGACTTAAACATTTTTTTTCTTTTTTTTATGATTCTTTAATTTTTGTATTACTTTTTTTTTTTTACACACAACTTTATTGCTATTACATGGGGGGGGGGGGCTAAGAAGCCCCCTATGTGATAGCCAATTTACATGACAGGTCCTCTTTATGGAGACATCAAGGTCTCAAAGACCCCTAATGTCACCTAGGGACCTCCAGAAAAGCTGATGAAGCAGAGATTGGCTTCATCAGCTTCTCTAGCTGGAGAGTGACACTGAATGCAGGAAGTGATGTAATAACTCCCTTTGATCTCCTGTCACAGAGCCGTGCCGGTCCCGGCCGCATCGGATCTCGGGAACGGCAACAGCAGCTGCTAATACAAGCGATCGAGCGTCGCTCGATCGATTGACTGTGTTAAGCTCCCGGCCGGCCAATTAAGCTGCTTGTCGGGCTCCACCGTCCTCTCGTCAGACGAGTGGATTTTTCAAGCCCTGTACAGGGTATTCGGACGGGGGCCGGCTGCACCATCTCAGAATACAATGTAAATAGCGTGGATTCCTCGACGGAGACGCTGTTTGTGTTGATGGAGGAATTTACACCAGGTCCGTTTACACCAAGTTAGCCCCCCGGGTAGGTCCGGTAAAACAGAGGGATCAGAAATCCATTTAGATGGACCGGATTGTGCTGGACTGGGGGGTAATCTGATGTAACAGACACATGTCCGTTTACATCAGAGCCCCCATAGACACACTTGGAGTCCGTCAGTTCCCGTTTTTTTCCCCTCCATCGCAAGATCACATGGACACGAATGTCACAGCAATGACATTGGATCAGTACCGCTCTGATGATGGATCCTCTCCTGATCAGCCCGTGTGAAAGGGGCCTCATAGTCAGGTGCATATCTAGCACGAGGCAAACAAGGCGTTTGCCTCCCCCTGCACAGCGTGCAGGGGAGGAAACAGAATGATCGGGACGAGAAGGT
>NW_017306813.1:0-7598 GCF_000935625.1 Nanorana parkeri
GATGTCTGATGTGTATTATGATCTGATGTCTGATCTGTATTTAAATCTGATGTCTGATCTGTATTATGATCTGATGTCTGATCTGTATTATGATCTGATGTCTGATCTGTATTATGATCTGATGTCTGATCTGTATTATGATCGGGTGTCTGATCTGTATTATGATCGGGTGTCTGATCTGTATTATGATCGGGTGTCTGATCTGTATTATGATCGGGTGTCTGATCTGTATTATGATCGGGTGTCTGATCTGTATTATGATCTGCTCTCTGATCTGTATTATGATCGGGTGTCTGATCTGAATTATGATCTGATGTCTGATCTGAATTATGATCTGGTGTCTGATCTGTATTATGATCGGGTGTCTGATCTGTATTATGATCGGATGTCTGATCTGTATTATGATCGGGTGTCTGATCTGTATTATGATCGGGTGTCTGATCTGTATTATGATCGGGTGTCTGATCTGTATTATGATCGGGTGTCTGATCTGTATTATATTGTTAATGCTGACTGACTTACCAGCGTCAAAATCATTCAAAAGCTCAGTAAGGCTCCCCATGCACAGTACAATCTGACCATACAATCTCTGTACAATCAACTTTAGATCGCCACCCGGCTTCCCGATTAGTAGGGAAGCCATCCCAATGCTTCTCGTCACTAGGTGAGGAGAAAGCATGGAGCCAGCCTTCTGGCCAATCAGGAAGCCGGGCGCTGTGAAATGACGCGGCGCCCGGCTTCCTGATTGGCCGGGAAGCCGGCTCCATGCTCTCTCGTCATGAGGTGACTAGTATCGTTATCGGTGCATCTCTAATTATGACCCATGTGGATTCAAGGAATCCTGGCAGATAAGTGTTTCTGCCCCGCAGATGGCACCCTAGAGATTTTGATCACCAAAAGCCCAAACTATGACACAGATACAAACCTATTGCATTCATTGTTGAAGAAAAAGATTGTGTTAACTGCAGTCTCACACGTCAAGTCATGTGGTATGAAAACCTAATGCACTCCTTGCTTCCCAGTACACCAAATACCTAGTATTGAGAGTAACGCTAAAGACTAAGACTGATACTAAAGATAAAGGATTTGAAGTAATGGAGTCGGTGGCAGGAATGTCCCTACACGTCTTTGTCTTACAAACTATGAGAGAAACTTGTATCCCTTCTGTAGAAGGTCACTACTTTATTCATATGGCCTATTGGCTACTTTATTGATATGGCCCATAATACAGACCAGTCTTTAGCTTTTAACATACCAAATCCATGGAAGTGGGATGTCTTGTGCAATGATATGGATCTGCCCAGGGTAAATGAGCGGATGAATGGACTACTGATGAATGAGGATATGAGAGGGATACATAGGACTGTGGATTGGCCAGACCCCTATGGATACAATTTGGACATGTATCTAAATTTACATGGTCCATCTCTATGGCCATTCTTTAAGGTAACTGATAAAGGGTGTTGGACATTCATGCCCCTGACTCCCACGTGTATCCAATCAGATTAATGACCCCCAAAGAGTGGTAATCATCGGAGGGACAAGGCCAAATCTGTGTCACAGTAGTGTAAGTACCTAGACCTGAGAAGGATATTCTTGTCCGAAATAAAGCTGCCCCAGATTCTTGTAAAGTGCCTATAGTATCAGGTTGGTGATGGTAGGAGCCCAGATGCAGGGCACTTGCCCGTACGATTGGTGCCTCTACTCAAGTAGACTAGGATAACGCACAATCTCCTGCATAGTGGTAGCCAGTACAGGGGCAGTCCAAGAGCACGGTAGCAAAATCACAATCCGGAATCGTAGTCATTGAACGTAGCAGAGGTCGGGACAGGCAGCAAAGTATCAGGGTCACAGAACAGGCCAGGGGTCGGTAATAGGAAGCAGAAACAGGTATAACGCCAGGCACTCCAAGAACAAGCTTAACAATAACCAAGCACAGAATGACTCGCCCTTCCTGCTTACATACCTGTTGGCAATGAAATTATGTCATTTCCAGGGGCGGACCACTTCCTTGGAGGGGCGTGCACTGTCCCTTTAAGAGGCGGTCCAGTGCTTGTGCATGCCTCTTCCTGTACAGCTCTGGACGATGGAACAAGCGGACACCACACACAGCAGCCATTGGGCTTGGCTCCGCACTGCACAAGGAGACCACTGACGGCGCGAGACCCTGCGGGAGGTAAAAGGTAAGTCCTCACATATAGTGAAGGCTGCAGATTTAGTTGTCGCTCAGCTGTCTTCTCATTGGACTATATTAACTGGTACCCAATTTATCTTCTGTACCTGTACATGGAAAATAACATTATCCGAATTCAGAGCTGACACTTGGGACAGGAGGTGTGCGGACTTTGCGAAAAAACATATTTCTATGATATAAGGTTGGTTAGAGTCGGCTATTCATACCAGAGATCACAAAGAGAAATACATCCTAGATCAAGAAGGAAGATTATAAATACTGCATTAGGAGCTAGTATAAGTACACTTACTACTATGGACCTTCAGGATAAACTGGGAAGTTTGGCACGCCATGTAATTGATGGAATTATGAAACAGTTGGATATAAATCATATTGTAGAAGACTCGCAGCATGCTCACATTGACGTAACTGCTTCCATGTCTGAAACAATGAAAATAAGTTCAGGGATTTGGTAGCAGGATTATCCAAAGTACGGAAAACAGTTCAATTTTCCCTCCAATAAACACAAATACAATCTGAATTGTCATACCATTTTACATTCATGATTTCTTTCCTAAATGCAGGACTAGGTAGACTAGGGGTTAGACCTCCTGTTTTTATTGCTGTCAATGTACTTACTGTATGCTCCTTTCAATTTGTCCTGGTGACCATGATCACTCAGACAGAACATGATGGGAAATCCCAAAGTTTAGACTTGTCACCAGAATGGGACGTAAGAAAATGTGAGATTACACAATATCACACACACACATCAACAAAGACAAGCTCTTCAGTAACTTTGGAGTGCTGGTGTCTTCCCATTTTCGTATCTCTGATGTCGCCATCCATCTGTCACCATTGCACTGCTAATATTCAGGGACCATACGGTAAGCAGTGGTATGAGTTCATGGATACCATTCCTCCAACTAGGACACCTGTTCCTGTGACGTCTCTCAAATTTGGGAATTACATTCACTTTACAGAGATTTTCCCCCATTTCCTGTTGCTTCTTAAGAAGGTGACACAGCATGGCATCTGACACAGGCACACCTGAGGCGCAGAGTCTAAGCATCAGCCGGTTTTCACCAGAGCTCCTGATGGTGGAGATGGATTTAGCTGCTTTCTGGTACCAGGTCGCGGCCCCCATGATCGCTCTACCAAGGGATGAACGAGGAGGGGGACAGTGGTGTGGAGTGTGGTCAGGATAAGGCAGAGGTTTTGACAGAAAATAACCAGATAATGGTCGGACAGTCCGGGTCAGCATCCAGTAGACAAAGAACCGAGTTGGATCCAGGCAGGGGTCCAGGCAGATGGCTAGCAGAAAGTAGCCAAGTGGTCTAGGTCGGCTACAAACAGTCAGTAGATAAGGCAGGAGACGGGAGCGAAGTTGGGTTCAGGCAGAAGATCAGGGCAGGCGGCAAGCGGAGAATGGACAGAAGATCCGAGTCGGCAAACAGGAATGGCACTATTAGCAGTATTAAAGCTCTTTGTACACACAGGAAGCTGCCTTGAAGATACAGCACCAACCCCTTGCAGAGCTGGTGCTGAACTACTCCCCTGAATCAGAGGTGAAACACCCAGCATCACTTCAGGGTGCTCTGGGTGTCCTGGTTCAGATTCTGTGGCTATCATTAGCCATACTGGCCTGGATTCTGTGAGAGACATTAGAAGTCATGGCAGGGCTCCTGTGTAGGGTTGCCACCTTTTCTTCAAGCAAAACCCGCACACACTCTAACGACGCATGGACATTTTTTTGGAGGAATGAGTCGTGGCTTATGCATATGTAAATAGCACCGTCCATTCATATGTAAATATCACAGTTGGGACTATTTTCAGTGGTGGGCCAGTAGCCCCTATCTTAATTTTGGTTGCCCCTGTCTGCCTGACATATTGCGTCCAGGTTTCTGCTGCCATGAAACCCGAACACAGCATTCAAAACCCGGACAGTGCGGGTGAATCCTGGACAGGTGTCAACCCTACTCCTGTGAGTACCATTAGAGGTATTGGCAGGTCTTCTGGAAGTCCTGGCTGGGATTCTCAGAGCAGATCTGTAAAACCCGGCAGGGACTCTGCGGCCATTATAACAGGAGGGCAATCTCCCCAGTAGGACACAGGCAGCAAGAAAATAACATGACAGTGATTTTACTCTTCCCTACTCTATTCCAAACAAAAGAAAAACGTTTTAGCTATTCATACGCTTTAGCTGACATCACATCGGTTGGTCAGTTGACATAACAATAGTTTGTAGAAGAGCGGTACACCGCTGTTATTTATTTGGAGCGCTGCGTAACAATTTCTGATCTAATTCTCATATTTTCCTGTCAAAGGTAGGGACCTCGATGGGACCAAATCAGAAGAGGTGCAACGTACCCTTTAAATGCATTACTACTTCCATTGGGAACCGTCTGTTGGCCTCCAAACTAAAAATTGAATCATCACTTTAACTTGTAACTTTTCCTTTAATTGTATTGTATACGGCAGACAAATCTACAAAAAAAGTACACCAAGCACAGTGGCCCTCTGCTTTTTTGTAAACCTTTATTTTTTTATTTTTATATGAAGCAAGTTGACTTGTAAAGACTGCAGTCACCAGCATGGACTATGTCTACTGTACCGGGAGCTTCCATAGGAGCCTTCAGAGGGTGGTATCCCCCTACATGCTAATACAATACAGCCATTAAAACAGAACAAGGTCCTATCCTTTTTTGGCCATAGTTCTCTTCAGGGTCACAGGTGGACATATACTAATGTCCACCAGTGACCCAAAACTCAGTATATAGCCAGCTATTGCCCACTATATGCTGAGAGCACACAGCCTTGCCGGAGCCCGGACGGATCCCGACAATATTGTTGAGATCCACCCCGCTGGCTCTGCCTATCTAGAGGCAGAACCAGCTGTGCCCACCTTCTCCCCCGGGACTACTGAGCTCATTTATCAGCTTCATTTTTTAAGGCCTAACTGTACTTTGGTTCACTGAATGGTGACTGCCGGTGCCATTAGAGGGGAACCACCACTGACCACCAATGTCATTAGGGGGAAACCACCATTGACCACCAATGTCATTAGCGAGAAACCATTACTGACCACCAATGCCATTAGGGTGAAACCATTACAGATCATCAATGTCATTAGGGTGAAACCATTACAGATCATCAATGTCATTAGGGTGCAGGGCTGCAACAACTAATCGATATAATCGATTATTGAAAAAGTTGTCAACTTTTTCAATAATCGATTAATCGGCTTCCGATCAGTTGGCCCTGTTCACGGCTCCACACGCTGTGCGCCGCACCTAGTGAAACCATTACAGACCATCAATGCCATTAGGGTGAAACCATTACAGACCTTCAATGCCATTAGGGGAAAACCATCAAAGACCACCAATGCCACTGGGGGAAACTATCACTGACCACCAATGGCATTAAGGGGAACCATCATTGGCTGCAAATGCCATTAGAAGAAACCATTACTGACCACCTATGGCATTAGGGGGAAACCATCACAGACCACCAATGCCACCGGAGAAAGAAATCCCTGCACTCCAATGGCATTAGGGGGAACCATCACTGACTGCCAATGCCATTAGGGGGAAAACCACATTGACCACCAATATCATTAGCGAGAAAACATCACTGACCACCAATGCCATTAGGGTGAAACCATTACAGACCATCAATGCCATTAGGTTGAAACCATTACAGACCTTCAATGCCATTGGGGTGAAACCATTACAGACCTTCAATACCATTAGGGGAAAACCATCAAAGACCACCAATGCCACTGGGGGAAACTATCACTGTCCACCAATGGCATTAAGGGGAACCATCATTGGCTGCCAATGCCATTAGAAGAAACCATTACTGACCACCAATGGCATTAGGGGGAAACCATCACAGACCGCCAATGCCACTGGAGAAAAAAATCCTTGCACTCCAATGGCATTAGGGGGAACCATCACTGACTGCCAATGCCATTAGAGGGAACAATCAATGACCACCAATGCCATTAGAAGTAAAACATCATGGGGGGGAGGGGGTGGGGAGTGTTCAATAATGAGCATCATTGCCTTTGGCCATACCTCCCATCCTAGCTTCCACATGACTGTCCCAAGAATTCCAAAAAAATCCCTCTTCCATGTTACACCCAAAATAAGGTATTAAAAGTGGAATTAGCCTTTAAAAAGATAGTATCCCTGATGTGTAAGGCTCACGAGTGATCCACCTGTAAGCATATGAATGCAGAAAGCATTGTGAGACTGAAACTATAGTACCGCATACCTGTGGCTTTGTACAAAGTGGTTTTTCTGTATTGGTCATTTTAGTTTTCAAAACTCGGAGAACCATAGCCTGGTACATACACTTTACATTCTGCACGTTTACATACGCCACATAACAAAGTCAGGCAAAGCTGATTCTTTCTTTTATTCAAATTACAAAAGGAAGAGATGCCAACCTGGGAGAGCAAATTCTCAAGTAATAAAGAAGTCTAATGGGGCTCATCTCTATTGACCACCAGTGTAATGGGGCCCATCTCTATTGACCACCAGTGTAATGGGGCTCATCTCTATTGACCACCAGTGTAATGGGGCCCATCTCTATTGACCACCAGTGTAATGGGGCCCATCTCTATTGACCACCAGTGTAATGGGGCTCATCTCTATTGACCACCAGTGTAATGGGGCCCATCTCCACTGACCACCAGTGTAATGGGGCCCATCTCCACTGACCACCAGTGTAATGGGGCCCATCTCTATTGACCACCAGTGTAATGGGGCCCATCTCTATTGACCACCAGTGTAATGGGGCCCATCTCTATTGACCACCAGTGTAATGGGGCCTTCCCCACTGACCACCAATTTAAAGGGACTATTCTCCCATCACCCAATGCTGCAGGTAGATTTTTTTGGCCATTCTTCTGAGTTGGCAGCCAATAAAGAATGAGCGAGCCGCCTAACACAAGTTGACGCCGGGCACAACGCATGGCACTAGAACAGCGCCGTGTGAATGAGCCATAATAGCGGGCGTCCTGTACACGGTGTGCGTTTATAACACTTTCAGTTATAATTCAGATTTTTTTGGGGGGAGATGTACGAAGTCATGGATGCAACTTATGGTTGGTCGTCATGGATACGGTTATGGTTGGTCGTCATGGATACAATCATAGTTGGTCGTATTATTACACAGTGTATGATTTGGGGTAGGATGTCTCCTATATCACGTGGAAATAACATTAAGGGGTTAAACGCAGAGCCATTACCACATCACTATGTCTCCCACATACACAGAAGCGCAGTACAGGCCGCTCACTGTACTACACACAGACACAGAGCCAGATGTCAGGCAGCCAGCTGAAGATGGAGGGTTGTGGGCGGGGCCAGACGTCTCCAGCTGGCCGCCTCCCACATCAACCCCCCCCTCCTCCCCG
>NW_017306813.1:7800-8386 GCF_000935625.1 Nanorana parkeri
TTGCTCCAGTTCCGGCTTCCTGTAGTGACGTCACCAGACTGACAACATGGCGGCTGACAGTGATGTAAGTAGCCGGGCTTGTGTGGCAGCTGTCAGGGGATGGAGCTGTGTACAGTGACAGGTCTGTGTTGAGTGGACAGCTCAGTGTTGACTGACATGTCTGTGCACCATGACTGGGCTGTGTTGAGTGACAGGTCTGAGTTGAGTGACTGGACGGTGGCAGGTCTGCGTTGAGTGACAGGTCTGCGCTGAGTGACTGGACGGTGTCAGGTCTGCGTTGAGTGTCAGGTCTGCATTGCGTGACAGGTCTGCGTTGAGTGACTGGACGGTGTCTGGTCTGCGTTGAGTGTCAGGTCTGCGTTGAGTGTCAGGTCTGCATTGCGTAACATGTCTGCGTTGAGTGACTGGATGCTGGCAGGTCTGAGTTGAGTGGCCGGTCTGCGCTGAGTGACTGGACCGTAACAGGTCTGCGCTGAGTGTCAGGTCTGCGTTGAGTGTCAGGTCTGCGCTGAATGACAGGACGGTGGCAGGTCTGCACACAGCGACTGGGCTCTGGCAGGGCAAAGTGTGCAGTGATGGGACGATG
>NW_017306813.1:8403-12340 GCF_000935625.1 Nanorana parkeri
GTCTTTAGGACGTTCCCTTGCTATCTGTATCAGTTCTGACCGTCCCATCCGGTGTCACCGTCACCTGTTTTCCCTGCTCCCGCTTTGCCTCTTGTCTGTCCCTTGCCCCCTCTCCATGATTTGTCTGACTCTTCCTGCGTCGCTGTTATGTTTTTTTATGTAGTTATTGTGCAAAAAGATTTTCCAGAGGAGTGAGCATGCTTCCTGGAAACGCATGCACGGCTGTTGTACCAGGAGGTGCGCTTGCTCTCATAATGCTAGGGGCACCCAATGTCTCCAGCATCTCAGGATCAAGCACGCTTGCTGGTCCAAAAGTCATGCATGCACAGTGTACTGTCACTTCCCAAAGCTGAGCTCAGCCACTGCTGGGTTAGGGGGAAGAGTGAGTATGCACACGGCATGCACGGCTTTGGAATCGGGAAGCGCGCTCACTCATGTGATGCTGGGGATAAATGCCCAATGTCTCCGGCATGGCAGGAGCGAGCACACTTGCTGGTTCAAAAATCGTGCATTAAAAGTAGGGATGCACCGATACGATCGGTTCCGATACCTTCCCCGAAACCTGAACTTCCGCTTAGAGGAAAATGTCCTCTCACCGGCAGTGCCGCAGGGGAACATGGAGCTGGCTTCCAGGGCAAATAGGAACCCGGGTGGCGAGTAATGGTTGCTAGTAATGGCCGCTTTTCGGCCATTTCGAAGCTCATTGGCCAGGAAGCCGGCTCCATGCTGATTGGTTGGGAAGCAGGCTTCCCGGCCAGTCGGCATAGAGTTGGTTGAATAGCTGGCTCAATACTGATTGGCTGGGAAGCCGGCTTCTCAACCAATCGGCATGGAGACGGCCAAACAACATGGAGCTGGCTTCCTGGGAAATCGGGAAGCCAGGCAGCATGTCATTACATGCCGCCCAGCCTCCTGATTCCCCGGGAAGCCGTCTCCATGCCAGTGGAAGCACCGGTATCGGTACTCGGTATCAACGAGTACAGAAAGCGAAATATTGGTACCCGATACCGAAAAACCCGTATAGGTGCATTCCTAATTAAAAGTGCGTAGCTGAGCTCACCTACTGCTGGGTTGGGGGAAGAAAGAGCATGCACAAGTTTTAAACCGGGATGCATGATTACTCTTGCAATGCTGGAGACATTGGGCGCTCGTCCCCAACATTGCATGAGCGTGCTTCCTGTGAACTTTTGAACTTGTCATGATGCCGGGGACGAGCGCCCAACATCTGCTGTGCTTGGACGTAGAAATGTAAACCTTGGAAGTATTTGGGCCAGGCTTGATGGGAAGGGAAGGGCCTCCAGGTATGGCATTTGCAATAAAGAATATTTTTCCAAACATCACAGTGCATTTTACACTACTGGGGCCCCTTGTCTGCATGGGCCAGGTAATGTAAAATGTACACTTCGCCTTTAATGTCTACGGGCAGGCTTATTCTGTATCAAGATCTCTATATTGTGCGTTGACTCAGCTGCTTGTGGTTCAAATGAGGACTGTACAGCAAAAGGTGACAATGCTGCAGAAGATCTAAAAGTTTTAGTATTGCAATGATTTAATTATAAGCAAGACCAAAAAGCATTTACCTACAGGAATACATGTAATGGCATATTTGGTTTTAGCTTTTGGGTTTCGATACATTTGACCCTTCTTTTGTTGCCTGTTCTCATCCTGTCTCTTTACTTTCTCCCGTGCAGCCTGAATCTGAAGTGTTCGAGATCACTGACTTCACTACAGCCTCAGAATGGGAGAGGTAATTCACTAATCACTGCATTGATCACTCTGTGTTCTGCTCTCTGTGCTGTCATTGCCAGTCATAGATCTTACGGGTCCTTTCACGCCTGCAGTGCGCATTACTGCCCAACTGTCGGCGTGCACGCAAGGAAGAGGTGCAATGCGCTCATTTCAGAGCATCGCCCCGTTTACGTTTTCTTTTCTTTTTTTTCTCAAACTGTCTTGAAATGTCATAAAGGACATTTCAGTCAGTTCTATTCACTCAAGCGCATTATGATGGCCGTGCGTACTGTGCTGCAACACGCTGCGGTGAAAGAAAGCACCTTTTCCCCGCACATACCACAAAAGCTGGTGGTTTGAACTAACTGAATAGTAAATAAGGAAAACTGCCCTGCCTATGGCTGGGTTCACACCTAGGTGTATTGAATATGCGCGTTTGTCGCGCGTTTTTACCGCAAATCGTGGTAAAAAAAAAACGCGCCACAAACGCCCGTTTCCGAGGGCTACTTGCCTGTATCCCAATGGAAACGCGAGACCAAAACACCCCAAAGAAGTACATGTACTTCTTTGGGCGTAGGTCGTTTTGTATCGCGTTCAGATGGACGGAAATACGGCAAGGTGTGAACCAGACCCATTGAATACAAGGGGATTTAGATGTTTGAGCGTTTTGTAGAGCGTTCGTCGAGCGTTGAACACGCTACAAAACGTTCAGGTGTGAACCAGGCCTATGTGTTAGGACTGTGCTGGGCAAGGTCACATCTAAAAGGCCTCCCTTTTAGATTGCAGTCTTATCTTTACTTGTATTGTGACTGTAATGTCTTCCTTATATTGTTAGACCCCATTCACACTGTACGACAAAGCTTTTTGAGCTGATCGACATTGAGCTACAGTGCTTCTTTTGGCAGTCTATCAAAGTCTATTGGGACCAAATCGCTCGAAATCTGCAGAAAAATAGCTAATGTTCGATCGACAAGCTTCAGCTACAAGCTACAGGCGACATTGAGCTGCAAGATGTGAACATCTCCCATGAAATGCATTGGAAGAGCAACATTAAGCTTCATATTTGAGCGATTTTTGAGCGGAAATCGTGCTACAAAACGCTCAGTGTGAATGGGCTCTTAAGTGATGTGTAAACTGTTGGCACTATATAGATCCTGTATAATAATAATAATAATAATATTGTTATTATTAATAATAATCTGGTATGAACCAGAATGCTTAGATTTAAAGTGACATTAAACCCTCAGATTTTTTTTACATAAACCAATACTGTAATGTGCGCCTTACTGTAATCCATGGTAGTTTCCCTTCTCTTTGCTGCTCTTCCTTTTAAATCTGTATCTGTTCTCATGCTGGGCAGAACTTCTGTTTTGCAGCTGACTGCCTCTTCTCTGGAATGTTACATGGTGTCTGTGTGCGCGCTCCCGACCTGAGCCAGGACTACAGGATGACGTCCTCCCGACATCCACATCCCCGCCCACTTTAGATTGGCAACAGCTGCTGCCTGCATGTGCCGTTGTTTTACTCTTTTCTGCTGTGTTCGTGTCTGATCGATTCTCCTAATTAGAGCAAGGTTTTTTTTTTCTCGGTTTTTTAAACAAACTTTATTGCTTATGTTTTTTCATAACCTTTTCATTGAAAAAACATAAGCAATAAAGTTTGTTTGAAAAAAAGAGAAACAAAATACCTTGCTCTGATTAGGAGAATCGATCAGACACGAACACAGCAGAAAAGAGTAAAACAACGGCACATGCAGGCAGCAGCTGTTGCCAATCTAAAGTGGGCGGGGATGTGGATGTCGGGATTACGTCATCCTGTAGTCCTGGCTCAGGTCGGGAGCACACAGACACCATGTAACATTCCAGAGAAGAGGCAGTCAGCTGCAAAACGAAAGTTCTCCCCAGCATGAGAAGAGATAAGGATTTAAAAGGAAGAGCAGCATAGAAAAGGGAAACAACCATGGATTACAGTAAGGCGCACATTACAGTATTGGTTTATGTTAAAAAATCTGAGGGTTTAGGGCCTGTTCACACGACGATCCGTACGCTCCTGCACTAAAAATGCATCCCAATGTATCCCTATGTGTTTTATGGGCTACAGTTCTCACGTGCGCAGTCTGTTCAGGTTACGACAGAAAAATACTGCATGTCACATTTTGTACGGTCAGGAAACGGTCCGGAAACGCAAAACGCGTCAAAAACGCACTGCA
>NW_017306813.1:12598-30943 GCF_000935625.1 Nanorana parkeri
TATATATATAATATTTTTTTTTTAACTGGAACGCATCAAAAACGCGGCAAAAACACATAGCACCGCGTCTGCAGATCTGCACCTGATCCTCATGTGAACAGGCCCTTAATGTCACTTTAAGCATTTGTTGTCTTAACATAAATATGAAGACGGAAATGTAATCATACGTCTGCTTCTATTCAGGTTTATTTCAAAAGTGGAAGAAGTCTTGAATGATTGGAAACTAATTGGAGAGTCTGCTAAGAAGACCCCAGAGAAGGTAAATCTGTCATTTCAGATATAATTGTGAAACATTCTATATATTAAACAGGACACTGAAGAGAACATAATTTATTCAGGCACAATGGTAGAACGATCTGTTAGAGGGAATACATACATACACACACTGTAGATATAGAGTGTGGATCAGTATACTCATGGTATACTGATCCACAGGTAACAGTAGTCAAAGATACAAAACAATTAAGTGTTGTCACTCCCAACTAATATTGATGTCCTCGCCAAGGTGGGGTGAACAGCGATACAAGATGAGTAAGGGGAGATTGTGGATATTAAGAGATTGTAGGGGAGCAGGGAGGTGGGGAAGGGGGGAGCAAAACATAGGGTATTGGAGGGGAGGTGGGACTCTCGGCCAAAGGGAAGCGAGGAAAAAGAAATAGGGAATTTAAGTAATGGAGGTAGGGTTAAGTAATGGGAAAGAGGGGCCCTGTAGTGGCCGTTACAGCATCCCATTTATATATGGATTTTTAAAGTGCCAGGATTTTTTTTTTCTTGCAGTATTGCATACTTTCAGCAGCTCAGTATCCACATCTCATAAAACTCTGACCATAATTTGTTTTGCAGGGAGAGTATACCAATGGAGTGTGGGAAGAGAAAGGAGAGGACATTTCATTTGCAGACTTCAAATTCGGTATCAAGCACCACTATTTGGTACAGGAGTCCGCTGAAAAGGAAGAGAAGGAAGATGGAGGAGAAGGTAAAGAAACGCTTGGCTTTGTGTATGAATTGGAGTCTGTGTTTTCCTCCTAAAAACACTCAGCTGATAAGCATAAAGTCAGATTTTGTTTCCGGTTTGATTGGAGCAATTCAGCAACAACAGTATAGTGCAGCTATCTATGTGATTGGACGATTTGTTGCTGGTGTAAAAATGACAAAAATAACCTGCTAAAGAAGAGAATTCATACGAGTCTGTCCCACTGCTGATTGTTATTCTTTACTGAGGATTTGCTGGCAGAATCTTGACATCTGCCACACGTCCCAGTGTGTAGGGTTCTGCCCCTATGTCTCTTCAGGTATAGGAACATCACCAGCACGACAAAGACTTCAATGTCAGTGAAAATCCATTTATTGGTGCCAATCAATACTCAGTGTCATCAAGAGCTTTTGGGGCCGCGCAGGGTCCCCTTCATCAGGGATGTTTACTCCGTAAGCGATTGATGACACTCTGAGTATTGATTGACATCAATAAATGGATTTTCACTGACATTGAAGTCTTTGTCGTGGTGGTGTGCTGGTGACGTTCCTATACTTGATTATGCTGAATGCGGCGCCCTCCGCGGTCACTGCGAGCACCCTCAATATACACTTGGGAGTTCCGTTAAGGAGTGCTACAGGTCTTTGGACTTTTGTACTATGTCTCTACAGGATACACTATTGACATAGGGGCCAGTGAAAGTAGATGGGGGAATCCTTCCTACAGGTCTACTGTATTTTGACAGTGGTGGGCGTGTCCTGGTCAGAAACCCCCAAACAGGGACTTCAGCTTATTAGCTGCAGTACCTATTTGGCTGAGAATTTTGCAGACTGGCTCCTTCAACATAAGTCAATTGAAAAAAATGACTTTTGATGAACGGGGGCGTTCCAACAGGACCACACACACTGGTCAAATTTGGGCTAAGTCAGAAGGACTCATGCCAATGTAACTGTTTTATGGCCAGCTTTAGTTTCACCGTGATCCCTGCTTTAGTTCTGTCCTGTGTGTTATGTTTGGCATGTAGGACGGTAATTTTAGCTGCACACACACTTCTGAATTAACTGTTGTAAGTTTGCTTTAAAATGGACTTAACGGAAGCCTTCAGATGTGAAAAATCTGTTCATACATACAGTGTGGCTGCCAATACAGAGACGTTCTTATCTAACAGAAGAATTTCTCTGATAAACTCACCACAACACAGACGAGATGATATTTAACAAAGGTTACTGCAGTTATGTTTTGATTAGAAATATAAAATAATAATTTTGTAGACTTATGACTATCGATCTTCTGGGTGCCACTGAAAATGGCCATCATGGCACGCATGCTTCAGGTTGCTGACCCCTACTATAATGTAACCTGAATTGTATTAAAATTGATTATCTGCTGACTTCTTTTTTTTCTTTTCTTTTACTAGATTCCCTACCTGTGTGCATGCAAGATCTTCTGTGCACGAACAATGACTTCCCCGCAATTGCTCATTGCCTGGTCCGATGGTACGTACTTTTATGTAGTGCAGTGTGTATAGGTTGCATATATACAGCGCAGATGCAATATACTGTAGGTTGCAATACCGTACATCACTTACAGTTTTGAACTTGTATTTCAGCCTTCACATCATTATTTGCCGTAAATCTTTCTTGAGGAAAATACCAGTGCTGCTCTCCTGAAAATGCTGGTTGCCCGGCTATCCTGCTGACCAATGGCTTTAACACTCTTTCAGTATACACCTATCGATTTCGTGGATGAGAAAAACAGAAAAGTTAGATAAACCAAAGCAATTAACAACTCGGTGTACTGAAGCAAGAAAGCCAGGCAACCAGTGTTTTAAGATGCACGAGCTATAGGAGACTACATGTTCCTCATATGATGCATTTATTTTTCGAGGTGTAACATGAAAGGTTTTACTGAACCCTATTAAAGGCTCCTAGAACTAAAAGTGGAGCACTTGTGGTTTAGATGTCTAGTCTTCTGCAGTAGGAGATCGCCATCTAGTGACTGCAGCTTTGTGCTACAAGTAGATGTGATGATAATAAGTAATATTCAGAGACCTGTAAACAGCTCAAAAAATTCAGGTAAAAGCACAGAAAAATCAAGTATCTTAAATGCTAATTTGCATTTTTTCCCCTTCAAATCAGGGGTAGCCAAATTTCGGCCCTCCAGCTGCGGTGGAACTACAAATCCCATGAGGCATTGCAAGATTCTCACAACCACAGACATCCTGGAGAGAGATGCATTATGTGATTTGTAGTTTCACCACAGTTGGGGGGCCGGAGTTTGGCTACCCCTGCTTTAAAAAAACAATTGTTTTAATCACTAGCAATGTTCCTCTGAATTTGCGAGAACAGTTAACTAGTTAGTTCCCTAGCACAGCCCCCTCCCTCCTTGCACTCCTTTACTTGGAGTGTCTTTGTGCTAGCCCAGCTCCTCTATCCCCCACCTCCCTACATAAGCTTTTTTGTAGCTTCTAGTGGAGAAGCGAAGCAGAATACTACTATAAATTGTCACTTTAATGACAGCTCTGAGTCTGTTGGGGCTCCTTAGTTACATAGTATTTGAGGTTTAATAAAGACATAGGTCCATCAAGTCCAACCTATTGCGTGAGTCCAACCTAGTCCTGACATCACTTCCAAGATGGCGGCAACCAGCAGGAGTCTCAAGGCTTTTGGATGTCTACACAAGGGAGACTTTTACAAGTTAATAACCTACATTAAATGCACTAATAAACTTACTGAAAGATTGTTGTTTGAACGGTGACAGGGTCTCTTTAAGGTGTAAGGATGTAATTTATGCTCAGGACACTATTATCCAAGTAAGGAAGTTGTGTGTTTATGTACAAAAATGAAAAAGGGGGAACATTTTTTTTGTGTTGGATTTAAAGGAGGAAGGTTTATATCACCTGTCAGGTTCAGAAAGAGATCTAGATACATATGTTCTTTTTCAGGACTACTAAATCCAAACCAAGAAAGTGACATTTAGTGTAAGGACTACAAATAATATATATATATATTTTACTCTTTAGGGCCACTTTTCCATTGATGGTACCTAGGTGTACCTGGATTCAAAATGTGTTACATTATGGCCACTAGATGGGACTGGGGAACATAAATACTTAAAAAAAATTCAGGACAGGGTATTCATACGTACTCTTCTTTAAAAATGTCCCTATTAATGATTTCACAAATGACGTCAAGAAGATATGCACAGCCAACGTGTTTTGGAAGTCAGAAATCCCCTTTCATCAGCAATGAACACCAACAGGACACTGGACAAGGACAACAGCCCCTGCATACAATCCTATTTCTGAGGCAGGATTGAAATCCTCAGTGTGGAAATATCCATACCAGCAGTTCAGCATTGGTATGCTTTACTTGACTAGAAAAGGTTTGTGATCCAGCTCCTCAGCCACGGTCACTCTTGGATCCTTTACCTAGCAGGCTGCAAATAAGACACCCATGCATGCGTGTTCCTGGCTGGGGACCTGATCCGAGCCATGTGACCACATTGATACACACAGTGCTTAGCAAGTCACAGCCCTACTCCCTCCCTACAGCAGTCCCATCCTCTACAACCCAGAAGTTCAAGGAAGCGCCACAGCAGATCGTCTTGAAGCTGGCGTCTGTGAACATGGACCGTAGGGAGTGTTTAGAGAGAGGCAGGCATGGAAAGGTACATGGGCCGTAGGTGAGTGTTTAGGGAGAGGCAGGCATGGAAAGGTACATGGACCGTAGGTGAGTGTTTAGGTAGAGGTAGGCATGGAAAGGTACATGGACCGTAGGTGAGTGTTTAGGGAGAGGCAGGCATGGAAAGGTACTGGGGCATTTTTACTTTAATGCATAGCTTTTAGTACTGCTTTAAAGTGAAGCTATAGGTGCAGCCATCGCTGACTTATTTTGGCCAGGCTCTAAGCGGTCATCCTCGTCCTTGCTTCATTACTTGATGAGTCACGGACCCAAATAAGCACCTTTGTGTAATAGAAGGCTCAGTGTGTGCATACAGTCATCATGGTAATAGCTTATTGAAATGAAAAACATTGTAAAGCTCACCAACTTTGGCGTACGATGTCTATTATGTCTCCGGGCTTACCTCCAGGACATTAACTAATCTAAAAATGAATGTTAATTATCTGAGGTGATAATCCTGTGTAAAGCAGAGGAGCAATGGAGGCTGAATCCAACCAGATACCAACAAGTTGGAAATGACAGCTCCCAGATGTCTCCGATTCCTTTTGTTAATTCATCACTTCTACACTAAAAAACGAATGTAATAATTCTGTAACTTTGAAGACCTTGCAGTCTAGTCCTCATGGGATAGTAGACATGTTATAGCAGGGATAGACAACCTCGGCACTCCAGCTGTTGTGGAACTACAAGTGCCACGAGGCATTGCAAGACTCTGACGGCCACAAGAATGACTCCCAGAGGCAGAGCCTGATGTGATTGGTAGTTTAGCCACAGCTGGAGCACCGAGGTTGCCTACTCCTAGGTTATTATTATTATTTATCACAGGTATTTATATAGCGCCGACAATTCACGCAGTGTTTTATGTAGTGCACATTCACATCAGTCCCTGCCCTCAAGGAGCTTACAATCTAAGGTCCCAATCTGACATACATACATACATACATAGTGTATGTGTTCATGTGACTGCCCTGGGAATTGTATTATAATAGGTATCATAAGTCCCTTGGGCCAGAGGTTGCTGTGAATGGTTCGTGTGTACCCCATGAACTGCTGCGGACTTCATCATTGTATAAATACAAAAAAAAACAAATTACGTGTTGGTAAAGTTGTACTTTCTTTCTTATGGCTGTAGGTGGCAGTGTTGTAGTGCATTTCTACCTCCAAGCCAATCGACTGTTTCTTGGGGACTATCAATAAAGATCTGCCAAATAACTGTGTTTTCTTATGGAGAACCGCAGCCTCATTTTCCTCTAGTTTATTAAAGTTAATAATAGAAGATTGCAACTTTGAAGGAAACTATAGATCGGGGGGGGGGAAATAGAAAACAGTCAGACAGCAGTTTAGTTTACTAATTTGTATTGAGATGGTAGTCCATTGCGGGAGCGAGCTTGGGGCGGTGACTACTTTACAACACACACAGGGACCATGGGGAACAAAAGTAGCCCCCCTCCAGAAGGAAGGGCAGTGTCGGCACCAATTCAGAGATGATTGGAGGATCTACAGCCGAGTGATACACAAATAAGATACATTTTTGTTAATAATTAAGGTTTTTGGGTGTATTTTAAAGATTTAACTCCTGAGTTTAGTGTCACTTTAAGAAAAGCTTTATCTGCAGTTTGCTTCCATTGCGAATCATAGATTTGTCAGCTCTAGGGTGGCATAAATTATTGTGTAAATTAAATTATTGTCTACATTTTTGGTGTATTAAAAGTCACCACTTCTTTTTGACCCATTAATAATAAAAGTAATCCACAGAATTTTTTTGGATAGGGTAAGGGAGGTTTAGCTCCTCCCCCCCCCCTTTTGTGGAGATTTCCATTCACTTCCTGTCCGATGGCCACAGCAGGATGTGAAACGAAACCCCTGGTGGTCTGGAGGATCCCCCAGAACTAGTGAAGATTTCCAATCTATTCCTGTTTTGGTGACAATTCCAAAATTAGGGATTTTGTTTCACTTTCAGTGATAACGGTCACCAGGACAAAGAGAATGGGTGAATCTCCCCAACGGGGAAGCAGTCAGTAATACGAACCTGACAGGTATTCTATTCCCTTTCCACTGCATCCAAAACTCAATTCAGTTGCCCTTATTTTAACAGAATTTTTCAGAAACTTGAATTATACCATTAAAAATAATCATGCGCATTTCTTGCAATGTCCTCTAAATGCGTGACTGCGAGTGTGACTGAGGCCTTATACTGCACTTAACCTTCCATTCCTCTTTAAATGATTGCATTTGGTGTTTTGAAAAGCCAGTAATAAAGGGGATTGGTGGAAAAATACATGTGTTGGGTTAATTAGTCATTTTTGCGTATTAATTCTTTGTGGGCCATGATGGGGGGTGGGATGGGGGGGATAGGACGGGGTATGTCCTTTGCTTACATGCTTTGTGTTGAGTGTGTCCCTCTTTCGTATCTCAGAAAGTTGGTAAAATGGGGCTAAAATAAACAGAGAAGTTGGTTTTATAAATGGGTAGAACTTTAAAAAATGAACTAAAAGAAAATTGTTTTTTATATGTGCTCTTTGGCCCTTATGTCTACAAAATCAGATGACAACCTTTTGTTCTTCTCTTAGTACGTTTTATACACAGATGAAATGCATACAGTACATGGGAGCTGTTGTACCTGCAAAAAGATTTTCTACTTTCTGTCCATCCACTTCTGAGATTTGCACAGTACAGCCCTGTCTGGTAGGGCAGCAGACCTGATTTTTCTCTGCTGCACTAGGGTAACAATTAAAGGAGAACTATGGGGTCAGTGTTTTTCCCCATAGTTCTCCTTAGGGTAACAGGAGGACACAAACTAGCGTCTTCCCGTTACCCTAAGCTCAGTATACCGCGAGCTACAGCTCGCGGTATACTGAGACGCCGCAGCCGGAGCGGATCCCGACATGGACGTCGAGATCCGCTTAGCGGATCTCGAGGTAGAGCCAGCTGTACCGGCCCCCTCCCTAGAGGCAGAGCCAGCTGTACCCGCCCCCTCCCCGTCCGTTCCGTCAGAGAGGCGTGACAGGATCGAGAAGTGAACGAACACCGGTATGTGTTCGCTCACCTCCCGATCTACTGAGCCGACCTGTGACAGTCTCATTGTCACAGGTCGGCTAGAACTATGAGGCTGAGTGAAGAGCACTCACCTCATAGTTCTCCTTTTAAAGGTTTTGTCCCGTCCCCAGCGAGTGACTGGGCAGTGATGTAGAAGCAGCAGACTGAGGAGCTGCTTTCTGTCACTCTGATTTCTCTTTCCATCAGCATGTTCCTTGTTAGCACATGAGCACTGGAGCACCGCTGATTACTCTCCTTGTGCTGCTTCTCTCTCTCCTATTGTATGCTCTGCTGTAAGGGCTAATGCAAGTCCGGCATGCTTGTAAAAATACATTTAAGGACATATTAATGAATACAGGGCTGCCCTAAAGAAAAAGTTAAAGAATTTTAAAAATTCCCCGTGTCCCCCTCTCTAACTCCCCGAATACAGTAAACTGTGACAACACCTGCAGATTCTTACTTGCCACCAATGGTGCCAGCAACCTGGCCAGTAAAAAAAATAAAAAATCTAGTGCTTGGTTGCGAGCACCCTGTGCACTGATGTCCCATGTATTTAAAGGGAAGCTGCTCATGCAACGGCTCCAATGGCATGTACAGCCCATGTACATGCCATTGAAGTCTATACAATGTAAGTATGCAGGCACGGGCAGCCTGGCACTAGACTTATATTGACCAGCCTGCAGACAGTGTGGAAGGCCGCAGCCATCGGAGGTAAGTAAAGACCTGTGGAGGGGGTATTGATGGGACCAAGGAGGGAAGCTGGGTGTTTAATTTCATAATTTGTGAAATTGTCCTTTTAATATGTGTACTTTTATAGCTGCCTGGAGTCCAGCTCAAAATAAATAAAATTTTTGACAATATCCATGTTGTGGTGTGTATACATATACACATACATACATGTTCCTCGCAATGTAGGCCAAGCACGTGTTGTCACAGCTCTGACAGAGAAGTGTTGTCTATTGCTATTTATGAAATATGCTGCTGAAGTGACACAATCATGCCCAGTGAAAAAAGCGTCACGTCCCAGCTCGTGTGTTCTAGAAATCTGGGCCAGGATGATTAATGAAGCTACCTGGCCGCAGGGCTGCCTCTGTAGACTAAGGAGCGATGCCGAGCCTCTCGTTAATTAGGATTATGCATCTTTTCCAGGTACGGTCTCCGCGAATTCGTAGTCATATCTCCAGCGGCTAACGACGCCGTCATAAGCGAGTCCAAGTGCAATCTCCTTCTGAGCTCTGTGTCTATAGCTCTGGGGAACACTGGATGGTGAGTTACAGATACAATGTAAGTGCTGCGTAAGTAAGAATTTCACTAAGCTGTATTTGTATGTAACTGAAGACCTAATGTAAGGCTACGGTCATTTTGGAAAAACTACAAGGCCATTTCTGTGTAAAAAAAACAAAACAAACCCAAAATGTGTGTTTTATGGGGTTTCAAAACCTCTAACTGATTGGAGCACTTAAGTCTGGATATATGAGTCAGCCTAGCAGTCCTCTGCCGCTTTTTAGGTTTGATGCATTGTGAATGATCAGATGAAAGCTCCTTCAAGGGAGCAAATTGTAGTATCCATAGCAACCCATCTTGTCTGGTCTGTCTCTGTTAATTCAGATTAGTTGCTATGGGCTTCTGCACTTTACGTTTGTCCCTTCTTCGGTTTATTGAATAAGACTGCCATTTTGTTGCATCCTTTAAAACTCTTTTAGATGTACGCTGAGCTGTACGTAGATCTTTCCCTTGTCCCTCTCTTTTAGATTGTAATCCCTCAGGGGCAGGGCCCTCCTAACCATCTTGTCTTGAATTGTATTGTGATTGTAATGTCTTCCTTATATTGTAAAGCGCTGCGCAAACTGTTGGCGCTCTATAAATCCTGTATAATAATTTTCCATTGACCTGTGCATCATTGTGTTAACTCGTGTATATCCACTGCATTGTAGTTCTGAGACCCCAAACCATACTAGACATTAACAGATGTGCTATATGTATTACTGTTGACCTTATGTCAGACACCTTCACACATGGACAGGTCAGCAGTGGTACTAAAACTATCGGGGTTCCTGGGGTTGGAGAGCCGTGGATTTGCATATTATTCTTGCTCCACCAACACCTTTTGGGCATCACAAAAGGGTCTGACTCTCTCTGTGCTGGATTTTTCATAATTCATGATCATTTTTCGTGAGGTCTTGCTACTGCAGTTTTTGAGTTTTATCAAAGCAGGGCCTTCTCAAAACTGAGATCTCAGTCCTGGTGTGTACATTGGGAATCTAAATCATAATTAAGCTGTTTCATCACTCTGCATGAGGCTGTGGCTGTGTGTTGGGTACTTGAGTGCATTGCAGATGTTGTACCGTTGCAAGGAAGCAAGGTTAAATTGCTAAAGAGGAAGCTATGCCCACAAAAGGCAAACAGAGATCAGTAGTCACTGGTATTTCTTGTAGGCTTCCTGCAGCTGAACTTTCTTCCATTGCTGACTTACAACGCTTTGTTCTGCACAGTATCCATGTGTGGATGGGGCCCTCTTCGAAGAGGCAGGGCTTTGTTTTGTTATGTTAGATCTGTCCCCTTATAGACTGGTGGGGTGTTGGTCAAGAAGCAGCATGAGAGGTGGAGGTAGCACAAAATGAATGAGGCAGGGAGATTCCTGCACTGAAGGTCTTCAGGCACAGCTTCCTCTCCAGCAAGGAGAACAGGGAGCAACTCGGTAGTGGCATCGCCAAACCTCGATCCAAATCTGGTGAGACTAGCAGTCAGACCCAGCAGCGGCTTGTATGATCCCACATTGCAGATATTCTATGATATATGATATTCCATACAGATATACTATTGCAGATATACAGCTATGAGGGAATTCAGGGCAAATGTTTTAACTTTCAGGACACTGCTAACATCTCTAGATGTTCCCTTTAAGATAGCAAATGCTCATTTTTGAGTTCAGGTTCACTTTAACCATATTTTGCTTTGTAATAAGACTGGCTGCCAGTTTTACTTATAAGCTGTGACCCACTAACTTCGGTATTATTAGATATTGGTTTTACCAGTCGTGCAATAAGATGAGGATTATTATCAAGCTTGAATGTGTAGTGTTAATACCACACTGTGTAGCAACTTTGCGCATGTGAAATGTAAATGCCACCTCCTGGTGGCTGCTGTTTCAAGAGAGAGAAACAACTTATCAGTCCTCGTTAACAGTACTGGCATTCAGTGCTAATAGGGCCTCTGGCACCTTGTAGTATGCCTCCCCCCTCCCCCGTGCTGTATGACTGACTGTAAATGGCTTAATAATAGGAAAGCAAGCTCAAAAAGTTGCACCATGCTTGTAATAATCCCGTGTTTCTCATGTACATGTGGGTGATAACGAGCACCTCCGGAGATCAGAGGTGCTAGCTATCACATCGGTATATTTTTAACTTGTTGAAAAAGCTTCCTGAGACTGAGAGCGAAGGAAGTAAATGGCACATTTCCATAGAATGAGAATCATGGTACGGTAAGTTATCCTCTGAAGTGGAAGAAAATGTATAACATTTTTTTTTTAAATTGCCGATCAGTAGGCTTTATATGGCAGAAGAGACTTTGTAAGTCTCTTCTGCCATAAAAGCTTCTTGTTGCCATTCAGCATATTTTTTTCCTCTGTACCCTGAGCCATGCATGCGCAGCTTTTGTATATGTGGAAGTGATGCAGTTGGGTCCAGCCAATCAAGCGGGAGAAGACTCGAAACCTGGAAGAAGATCGGGTGGAAGATGGAAGCACCAGCAAGGGTGGAGTTTAACACTTGAGGGGATCAGTTTGGCAGGTAATTCTGCCATAATGTGGTGATCTGCTGTGCATACTAGCACATTATGGCTAAAAGCTCCAGCCCCCTTACCCCCTCCTTTTTTTTTATTTTTTAAAGCTCCCGCTTTAAGAGAATTTGTCCATTTTAGGGCACTTCCTCACTGCTCCTTTTGCCTCAAGAGCTGTGTTTACACCCTGTCCGGACCAGATCTGGAGCTAGGGTTGCCACCCATCCGGTTTTCAACCGGACAGTCCGGGTTTGGCGTCTTGTGTACGGGTGTCCAGCCAGGGGGCACCCGTACACAAGACACTCTGCTGACACCGGCACTTTAAATTTTCTCGCAGATGCGGCTGCGAGGTCCTTGGTAAGTGCGATCCAAGGCAGCCGCTGCCGCATCTGCCTGAAACCGGATCTTCCTCTGAGCTGCGGGCAGCCTGTGTCTGTTTACAGGTGCCCGCAGCTCAGAGGAAGAGTCGGGTGGCAAATCGGCAGCAGCAATGCAGCTTCAGCCTGCAGAGACTCCCTGGAGGGCAGAGCACAGGATTCCAATACAGCAGCAATGGACGGCTGGCCCCGCCCACTAAGGGGATGCTGCCGGGATGAAGTCACATGGGTGATAGCCACGCCCCCTAGAGTGACAAGCCAACACACAGGAGATCCCAGGGTGCTGACAAAGAGCAGATATGCAAATGCAGGGCGTTTTTGATGCGTTCTGGTGCATGCAGCATTTTTTCTCCCCGCATCAGATTGGACTGCACTGGTGTTAGCAGAGCCCAGAAATATAATCGGAATACATTGGGATGCATTTCAAGTGCGGACAAAAACTGTTCTAGTCCGGATCTGGTCCGGGCATGTTGAGAACAAGCCCTCAAAGCCATGAGTCTAATTACTGTGTAAGCTCCGTGCTAGTCTGTGTAAGAGCTTACACAGAGTTAATGACCTCCTCCCCTCCTCTGCATGACAGTATTCAGTTCTAGTAATTGACTACTCAGACCCAAGCAATACATCCTGGGAGAAAAAAAGGTTAGGGAAGGTCATATGTTCACGCATACATAGAAGCACTGGGTACTGATGATTGAGCGCAGGGTCCCAGCAGCCATTTAAAGTAATCCTTGTAAATTTACCAGGCTGAATTGTCATCTCTTTTTGCTCTGCTGCAGTCAGTCTTGGCAAGCTGGTCCCTCCTGCTGCTTTTAAGATTGTATGCTGGTTCCTCTCGCCACGTATTATCAAAAGTTGAAATCAGACTTGCAGCAGTGTCTGCAGCTGATGAGTACAATAGGGAATCTACCGAGGTGGGCTTACATGATGCAGTAAGATCAGAGCCGGGGTCATCAGTGTGATGATGACTGCCAGCAGTCTAAATAGCAGTTGGGAGTCAAGTCTGTGAAATGGAGTTTGCAGGCTAAAAAAAGCATTATCACTAAACTACGAAGACAGATTTTTGGCTGGTTAAACGGTTCCTATATTTATGTTTTAACTGCGTAACTAAAATTAGTTCCTATCCGCACAGCACGTCATATGGTTTCTGACTTTTTCCTATATACAGGGTACTGAAGCCAAGGAACTGAATGCTCCATGAATTAAACCAGCAATGCAGAAGATAGCAGGCACACCTGATACATCGTCCTCGGTGGTCTGACGCTGTCAAGTACCTTAGGGGAGTCTGAGTTGACGAGCGCAGCCTCTCTCACAGCTCCGGTCCCGGAGCACCTGGATTGGTTACAGGGGCGCCGGGGCACAGAGGGGCAAGGGTGGCAGAGGCTGGTTAGCCTGTTGCGTCTGCGAGATGAGATGAAGTGCGTAGATCCGGGCAGGATGCGGATGCACCGAAGAGGATCCAGAAGGCTTTAGATCCGATGAGCTGAGGAAGCAGAACACACAAGGCAGAAGGATCGTCAAGCAGGCCGAGATCATCAACGAGCTAGCAACGTAGTACAAGGGGTGAGGCAGAATCAAGGTCAAAAACAAGCCAGGGTCTTCAGGGAGCAAGCAACAACAGAGGGTAGTCCAAGCCGGGTCAGTAACGGTTAATCAGGATACAGAAAATACAGGAACACAGAACACAGGAAGCTGACGATCTGACAGCATAGGAGGATAGCTGAACACAGCCTTTATAGCCCAGTTGGCGCCAATTGTTCAAATGACACGTCGGTGCGTGCACGTGCACACAAACACGCGCATGACGCGCACGTGCGTGCGCACGTCCATGCAAGGACGCTGCTCCTATTATAGCTCTATGGTCCACAACAGGCGCATGCGCAGGCGGCGACACTCTAACTCTGGCTCTGGCTTTCTGACAGACGCTGAATTGCTTTGTGTAAGTCCTGAGAGGCTTTTCAGCTGTGCTGGCTGTCTTCTGTGCTGCGGTATCACCTGTGTGTCTGGCCATAGTTTCTTTTGTATTTGAGAATCTGACTTTAATGATTATGTGTTTCAAATTACAGTGAAGTGTTTTCCCTATTGCATGTTGTCATCTATTCTGCATGGTAATTGCAGTAGAACGTTGAAGTCATCAAAGCATTTATATTGCTACTTAGGTTGAAAAACAGGCATCTCCAGGTGCCTACACTGCAATGACGATGTTCTGCAAGTGCCCCATAGAAGGCCGAAAACTGGGGTGCCTTGTTTTTTAAATCTCAACCAGCTTCATTGCATTATTTCTCTGCCCATGCTTCCCTATTGGTAAGTGAGGCCATCCAGCACAGTGATGGGCCAGTAGTTAGGTGTGGAATGGATCAGACCCAAGGACCACAGAGCCTGGTTGCCTTTTGCATAGCAGAGCGTGCCAGTTTTCTGGACTCTGAAATGCTCTCCAGGGCATTAGACAAAGTGTAAAATGTAAGAATCAGTTCGAAGGTTAACTGTCCTTTAGTTAATACCTGCTATTACACAACAGTGCAGCGTGCTTTGTAATACTTGCCTTCCTCCCCATTCCAGCGGTATTCACTGTCCGGTGACACACACACACTTGTAGCTTCCTTACCGGTGTCCTCTTACTGTAAGTACGTTCCACAATCCTATTTATTCCTATGGATGAGCCGCAGTGCGCTGGATGGCTAGAGGCTTCTTTGAGAAGAAATAATTGCTTATCACACATGCACAATAAGAAGTTGGGCAGTGGGTGGCACTGACGTTATGACATCAGTGTTGTTTTCTGCATCATTGTATGTCAGTACAGGGCCCTGTGGTGACAACGCCACAAAGGGCGGGTCAATGTCCTTTCGTCTTCTTTCCAGTATCATTCAATCCAGAAGCCTGAGGACATCTATTGGTGGAAAGAAATGACTGCATGGAGGAGGTGAGGATTGCACTTCAATTAAAGTTGCTCTTTTTTGCTTTAACAGAACAAACACAGTCTATGTGAAATACAAGTTATGGGCAATAAAATTTCCCAGCACTCATACCAGCCAGCAAAAAAACCCCAAAAATTCTTTGTTGTATCTGCAATTTGTGGTAACTACATTCAATCCCTATATTTGCAAATATACGTGGAAGCCACACTGCCTCCTCCAAAGCTCTCTATGACGAGTGGGCTCTTAATCTAATCTAAGAGAGCGCTCCCATCTCATATATAGCAGGTATGCCTGGACGTAGCCCATTTCTCCTTAAAGGTACAGAGACACAACCGAAGCCTAGAACAGCACAATGGCAGCTGAAGACCCCCAGCGTGTGGCTGCACCAACTCCAGCAAGCAAAACAAAAATGGCAGCACTCCAATCGGTTTATAACTGGCTTTTTAAAGTAAGGTGCACAGGCAAAGGGCTTTCTTCAGGGTAAACACAGTACAAAAACTTCCCAGCACTCATCCCATCTAGCTGACAAAACATCTACACTGCCTGATCAATGTGCAGTAAAAGTGGAGGTTTTTGTTGCATTCATTTGCAAATATACACGAAAGCCATACTGCCTCGTCAAGGCTTCTCTTTTTTTAAAAAATTTAACCTATTCTGGGCTACTTTTTTAATGGAGAAATTAATACAGAACTGCATTGGCACTCATGCCAATCGGCATTGCTTTCTCAAGTTTGACATGCGTTTGGAACACACAACAAATGCAGGTCAACAAAATCCCATTGAATTCATCTCCACAGTTCAGTGGCTGCGTTTGACCTACTTTGCGTTTTTGTTTTTGGATGCAGCGTGTCCTATTGAGGTGCATTGTCAAACAGCCTTCTCTTGTCAAATGCTACCTTTTGCCATTCATATGTCAGCCGCATCGTTTAAAAAGAACACCAGTCGGCTTGACGCATTTTTGTTTTATATCTGCCTAGAGTTCTCCTTTATAGATATCCTGTTGGGAGTGATGCTTTTTAAACTTGCCTTATACCCTGTGGAACGCCATTTATCGGGTTAACTACCTGTCCCATCATGCCTTGCTGATCTCTGTACACAGCGTTTAGTTGGGTACATGTTGAAGCGTCCCAGATGGCTGTGCCCCCAGCTGCTGCTACCACAAACACTGCAGAATATGGAAGTGATTTGTGGATGAACTAAATATTTTACAGCAGGTCTAAGCTTCTATAAATAGCCCGGGTACATTATTCTTTATTACGACAGCCACTTGAGAACCCCAGGGAGCCGTGCGAACGGCTCTCGCCTGAGGGCTGCTCCATGTCCCAGTTAAATATGCACATATTTTATTGTATGAAAAGTTCCAGTATAGTGTTGTCACAATGCATTGTCAGACACATCACTTTCGTTTCCTTTATTGAAGTTTCAGCACCTTCCAAAACTGGCTCGTCCCCAAAGCACCTGCCTTAACCCTTTCGGGCGACTGATGCTGTCTCAGGCAAACGCCACTATGGGCTTGTAGTTGCTGCCCAGGGCTGAACTTTAACGCACTGCCCGAGGCTGGAAAGACATGCTGATATTGTTAGTACATCCAGGAGGAAGCTGGAAAAATGATCGGGTGCTTAGAACTATAAGGACACTTGCATATTTATAAAGCAGGGACTGTGACTTCCACCTAACATTTGCTGGTGGTTACAATCATTTCAAACACATGCATCAGAAGTATTAAAAAAAACCTGTAAAACCGACACACGATGCTCTTCCAAAGCAAATCAAAATTCTACATGTACCTGTAACCGCTGACCCGTTTCTTCCTTACTCGGCCTTAGCTATGACTAAGGCCAAGTAAGGCAGAAACACATCAGAGGTTGTTTTCTTTGTACAGCTCACTTCCCTGATGGACTACATTCTCAATACAAATTAGTAAACCAATTGTGAGATTGTAGTCCATCACAGGAGTGAGCTTGGAGCGGTGACTACTTTGGGACCATGGGGGAAACAAAAGTAGCCACTCTCCAGAAGGAAGGACAGTGTCAGCACCAATTCAGAGATGATTGGAGGATCTACAGCCGAGTGATACACAAATAAGAGACATTTGTATTAATAGTTAAGGGACTTAAAGGCATTTTTAAGATTTAACTCCTGAGTTTAGTGTCACTTTAAAAAAAATGTATATCGATCCTATAAATATTTGTGCAATTTTCATGATTTTCATAAATAAATATCGGAATTTAAAATATGAGCCCTAATTGGATAAGATTTTCAAAGCACTATGGGGGAAATTTATTAAAACTGGAGCAGACAAAATCTGGAGCTGATTTGCACACAACCAATCAGCTTCTCTCTCCTTTTCAAATCTTCCCTGGGCAAGATGGAGAGAAGCTGATTGGTTGCCATGGGCAACGGCTCCAGATTCTGTCTGCTCCAATTTTGATAAATCCAGTTATTTTTATTAAAAAAATATTAACTATTTTCACCTTTCTTTCATCTACTTGTTTTCACCTTCTTCTTTTTTTTAACATCTCAGTGCAGCTGATCTGCCCCCAAACTCTTTATAAACACTTTTTGTTTACATGCATGCACTCCAGTGGCAGCTGCATTTTACTATTTAGAACGGGCTTGCTGATGGTGACAACAACTGCCATGCCAACGCTCCTGAGGACTTGCCTGCGCCAGGAGCGTTGTCATGGCTACTTATAGTGTGCACTGGAAGTACATGTGACAGGGTGAGAGCATTTGAGAAATGGGGACTGACCTTTGACACCCCATCTTAGGAACAAGGACCTTCATGACAGGATAACAAGTTCTTATTTTTTAATAAAGCTGCATCTTTAAAAAACAAACATAAATAACATGTGAAATGATATCAATCTATCATAGTTGTCATATAAGATTTTAGTGATTTTCATTTTACTTTGATATATTTAATTTCCTTTCGAAAAGTACTAAACATTTTAATTTATCTGTCACCTTTACATACCTGCAGCCGATCCGCTCAGCACATACTGGACTGGATCAGGAAAATCATGAGATCAGGGAGACTGCATTTTTTTTTCTCCCTTTTTCGGTGACAACTCATTTATGACAAACGGAAGAAAAAGCAGTAGCCATGCATAGGGAACAATATTCAAATCTGAACCCGTGTGCCTGGCAGTTAGAGACCTGGAGGCACCATAACTCGTACGCATTTTTTCACAGAAAGGGCTGTAGATTTCCCAAAATCTCATTTTGGTGATGTTAATGTGGCCATTCCACATGCAAATATTGCTTAATGGGGTTTTTTTTTTTCTTTTCATTAACCCACTTGGCTGGCTGGCTGATATAATTCTATAAACTGGAAGATTACAGCTCTCTGGATAGCAAATGACCTTTCTGGAAGTATACAAAGTGCCATTTGTTTCCCGGTAACCTGCAGTCGTTCAGTGTTTTGTTTTGTTTTTTAAATGTGCAGAATAAGCTTCTTGTATTGGGCTGTTTAATTTCCTGATTCTGATCCCGCTGGGTTTTCTCTGCAGCTATGTGCTGCCTCGTTCCCCAGGCGGGTGCCATTGTAGCACCTGGTGCTTCCGCTTCTATATCAAGGAACAAAA
>NW_017306813.1:30970-36808 GCF_000935625.1 Nanorana parkeri
TTTTTTTTTGCAGTTCCGCTGTAGGAATCGGGGGCGGATGACGATAATAAATTTTGATGTTTTGCAGCCAAGTTCCAGTCTTTGTGCAGATTCATCAGAAGTGGAGGAAACTTTACGTGGGCGAGTGTCAGGGGCCGGGAGTGCGGACGGACTTCGAGATGGTCCATTTAAGGAAAGTGCCCAATCAGTACACGCACTTGTCGGGGCTCCTGGACATCTTCAAATCCAAAATTGTACGTTGAGTGAGAACGGACAGATCTGACATAATCATTTTTTTTCTACAAATATTTAAATAATGTATTCAATTTTGGTTATTTTAAATTTTAAATAATCCAATTTTGGGCTGTTTTTTAAAAAAAGAAAGAAAATCGGCAATGGCTGCATTACTTTCTTTTAATCAGTAGCTGTCCCCTGGGGTACTCTCTTTTAGCCATACGATGTCTTCAGCTTTCTGGGTGTAATGAATAGCAGCCTCACTCAATCTGGAAGACGGAGGACATAATTTGAGTGCAGAATGTCATAAGTCCGGCCCCTGAGGGGGAGTCACCACGGCGCACTGCATTAGTGATGGCTGCGTTACTGGTCTTCAATTCAAAGCTGTCCGCTGCAGTACTTCCTTTTTGCCATAAGATGTCCTCAGTTTTCTAGATTAAATGAAGCATCACTTAGCTTGGAAGACTGAGGACATACTGTAAGTGCAAGATGTCATTAGACCATCCCCAAGGGGGGGTCACCACAGCACAATGCATTAGTGCTGGCTGAGATACCTGTCTTCAATTCAAAGCTGTGCCCTGCAGTACTTCCTTTTTTCGCCATCAGACGTCCTCAGTTTTCTAGGTTAAATGAAGCCTCACTCAACTTGGAAGACTGAGGACATACTGTGCAAGATGTCATTAGCCCACCCTCTGAGGACCATGGCACCCCGCATTCACTGTGTAAAGGTGCAGAAAGTGGCACTGATGTCATTGTGTCAGCTCCCCACGTCAGGTCATGTCAGTGCCACGTCAGGAGTTGGGAATTACATTATATCACATAAGCAGCAGACCAGAATCTACACCGGAGGGGGGCTTTATCTGCTGTTTGTTTTTCGGTTAAGTTAAACAGAGTCAGCAGCATGGAGCCTCTATTTATTTTTTTCTTCAAATCTATGATAATATAAAAAATATCTATATTAATCTAATAAATATTTTAAACGGATAATACTAAAATCAATATTAGTTTTGCAAGCAGGACCATTGGTGCTAATGACCACTAAGGTCACAGACAGGAACATTTGTACTAAAGATGTAACTAAAGATACCGCTTTCTACTTTATGAAACGGTTATTTGTTTGCCAAATATCCTTGAATTACTACAGATGTTCCTGCACAAGGAGACGGTCCATTCGCGTGCTGACACAAAGCATGCTGATGGGAAGAGAAAGCAGAGTGACAGAGAGATGAGCTCATCACTATGCAGCTTCTCCTTCCACTATCCAATCACAGGCTGGGGCGGTTCCAGGATGACCTGGACTCAGTGGGTTGAATGGTGCTGGCCATCAGACTGGGGACATCTAGAGGCAGAATATAAATACTGCAGGGGAAATCTCTGGATTGAAGGTTAATATTGCAGCAAAAAACTGGTTTGTTTTATCTTTTAATGGGATATTCATTCTTATCTTATTTTTGGCTGGAGTTCTGCTTTAAGACTGATTTATATATGCGATTTTTGTACTTTGGTATTTGAAGTGAACTGTTAATATCTCCTCCTTTTTGTAGGCTTGTCCCCTGACATCCCTCCCGCCTGTGAGCATTGCCATCCGCTTCACATATATTCTGCAGGATTGGCAGGGTTACTTCTGGCCACAGCAACCTCCAGGTAGGATAGTATGCCCCCCCCAACCTCAACATTATCACTTGGGTTCAGTTTTTCTTTTTGTTTTTTCCTTTCCCTTCCTCCCTTCCCTTTCCTTTTCCATCTCCCTTTGTGTTCCCTTTCTTTACTCTCCCTTGCCTTTCCTTTCCATATGATAAAACTACCATCCCTATCCTCCTTGTTACATAAAACAATGTGTGCTAACCCCGAATAAACATTTTCTTTAAACAAATCCAAACTGCTGCAGGTATAAAATGGAGGCACCTAGAGATATGTCGGTGAAGGTTCTCATTCATCCAGGTCATGGTATATCTATTAAAATAATAAATCAAGGCTGGTGAACTTGCTGTATTTATCTTGAAGTTATTTCGCTGGTCATCCGACTAGCTTTCTCAATTCTGAATTGAGAAAGCTAGTCGGATGGCCAGCGAAATGTCTTTTAAAAAAAATACAGCAAGTCCAGTTGCATTAATTTAATTTTTTTACAGATGGACCTAGAGATGTCTGCACATACAGCAGCAGCCTCCCAAACCCTCCTGCCAAGTCCCGATCCCGGGCTATTCTGACAGACAAGCTCCCACACTTCCAGTTAGAGTTGATGCTTGCTGCTAACTCCACCCCCCCATTCATACCTACTGACCCATCACTAGGATTGGGATCCTTACTGGCTCATAGGTGGATGCAGGAAGGGGGGGTGCAAGCTTTAAAAGAGTACTAAACACACAAACTTTTTTTTTTAAATAATGAATCCAGATCAAACAAATATAAATTGCCCAGCAAAGTATTTCTTAACATTTTTGTGCAAGCACTTACAGTCATCATGTTTCTGAACAGCTCCAACTCTCTCAGCTCAGCTTCCCTGAACTTCCTGTCCAGTACGAGATCACAGGGGAGAGCACAGTGTCCATCATCTAGCTTTTAAAGTTAGGACGGGAGGCAGGATAAAGGAGGAGAGGGGAGCGGATTGCCTTGCTGTGCTGTAGCATCTGTCCATTTACTAACTTAGAAAACGGAAAAGGAAGTAAGGAGAAGAGGGCAGTGAGGGAGAAGTGGCTTGCCCTGCTTTGCCTGTACAGCTTACTAACACACACAAGGGGTGCTATATAGGTCCCTACAAAGGATAGGAGTCACCCTAAAACAGAATATCAGGACCAGTGCTCAAGGGACCAGGTGATTCTGCAGGAAATGAACTATAAAACATCAAGAAGCAGCATTCCTTGTAAGAAGGGATGCACCGATATATATTGGCTGCCGAAACATATCAGCCAAAAATGGCTCTTTTGGCAAAATGCTGAAAGCACTGAGTTTTTTTTTTGTATTTATTTTTTATTCTTATTGTCATGCAGTAGAGTGATGCTGTAAATGTATATCATCTGAATGCTGGGCTAGCAGCTTCTACACATCAAAGGTTTTCCACAATCACCTTAGGTTGTGGTTAGGGTCATTCAATCTGTTAACAGGGCTGTAAGGGAGAACATGTAATAGGACAATGATGGCTTGAAACTGAATATCGCTGTGAACAGTGTGTAAGAATGCATAGAGCTCTTCAGCAGCCATTTTCTCCCTTAGTAAGTCCTGATAAAGGAGGTATTTGTAGGAGCCCCTGGAACATGTTGGCTATTTGTATACTAAATAGTAGGGATGCACCGATACCACTTTTTTAAGACCGAGTACGAGTACCGATACTTTTGATCAAGTATTATTGATCAAAAGTATGGCACCCATTACCGATACTTTTTCTTAAAGGGACAGGCCACATTTTTTCTAAAGCAATACAAACTAATGCTTTAAGGTCGCTTTCTCAATATTATGATTCATGAGATGACGAGGGAGCATGACGCCGGCTTCCCGGCCAATCAGAATGCTGGGCGCTGCGTCATTACACCGCGACCGGCTTCCGGATTTGCTAGCTTCCTGACCAATCGGGAAGCCGGACAGCGCGTCATTGCACGCTACTCGGCTTCCTGATTGGCCGGGAAGTCGGCTCCATGCTCTCTCATCACAAGTGACGAGAGAGCATGGAGCCGTTTCCTGGCCAATCAGGAAACCGGGCAGCGTGTAATAATACAGGAAGTACTCGTGCTAGGTATCGGAGCATTTGGGCGAGTACGAGTAATCGCCCAAATACTCGGTATCGATACCGATACTAGTATCGGTGCATCCCTACTAAATAGAGATGTATCTGGACCCTACAGACCAAGGGCACAATGGAGAGCCTCTGGAATGTGGAAGCTGCCTGTCCGGTAGTCAGATCGCCTATACCGACTCCTTCACATCACAATTGGTGAGCCGCACCAGTAGGATGAACCTTGCGGATCCAGCGATTTTTGTTTTTGTTTTTTTTTGTTTTTGTTTTTTTTGTTTTTTTTTATTCCACGTCTTTTGAGTGCGTGTTATTAGGTTATTGATTGAGCCGGTTCTTTTGATGTATGTTGTGTATATATTGTTGTTGATAGAGACAATGTTATGTCTTCATTTGTAGACATTGATGCTGTTATCGGTGGAGAAGTTGGAGGCCTGGAATTTGGAAAACTTCCTTTTGGTGCCTGTGAGGACCCGATAAGGTGGGTGTGATGGTGCGCGTTGTTTCATCAGACTTTTTTGTTACTGAGGAACACTTTTTCAACAAAAAAATCATCACCATTAAACAGCTGGAATCTATTATTTAAAGTGACACTACACTCAGGAGTTAAATCTTAAAAATACATTCAGATACCTTAACTATTAACAACAATGTATCTTATTTGTGTATCACTCGGCTGTAGATTCTCCAATCATCTCTGAATTGGTGCTGCCACAGTGCGTTCCGGCCGGCTCACTTTGTTTTGGGGCAGGAGGGGGTGTGGCGGTGCATTGAAGTAAGTGGCACCACAGCCACACCCTCCGGCCGCAATGCTGGGGCTGGTGTGAACTAGCCCCTAAGGTACTTGAATACATTTTTAAGATTTAACTTCAAGCTTTGAAAATGAACTAAAAGCTTATTGGTTGCCTTGAACAGCTGCTCCAGATTGTTTGCTCCAGTTTTGATAAATTCCCTTCCATTTGCTTTTTTTCTTTTTCCTTCAAAGTTTATAATGATTTTTCTCTGACAGATGAGACATCAGTAGCATGCTTTTATGTCAGCAACAGTGTGCTTCTGCCCTCTGCTGGTCTCTGTTGTGTAATTACTTTTTGCACAACACTTAGGGCTTGTTCACACAAGCTGAATGATAAACGCAGCATCTTACCGTGCGCCCAGTGTCTGTTGTATGGCAGCAGTGGGCCGCAGAGCTTTGCATTATTGCAACATAAGTCAGTTTACTTTTTGTTTTAATTGTTATTTGGAGTGCAGAAAGTGTACACTACATTCATGTCCTGCATGTCAGTGCCTTACATTGCATTGTATGTCAACATTTTACTACAGCCCACCGCACATCACACCCGCGTTATGGTGTGAATGGGGCACATAGAATACAATTGTTTCCTTTATGCCCTAGAGCAGTGGTGGCGAACGTTGGCACTCCAGCTGTTTTGGAACTACAAGTCCCATGAGGCATTGCAAGGCTCTGACAGCCACAGACATAACTCCCAGAAGCAGATGCATGTTGGGATTTGTAGTTTTGGCACAGCTGGAGTGCCAAGGTTCGCCACCACTGCCCTAGAGCAAGGATCTCAAAGTACCGGCCCGTGAACTGGTACTATGTGGCCCACAGCCAGCTGACAAGTCAGGCACGCGGTTATGGACGTGTAGCTGACTTGCATGAGATGCAGACCGCATATATCTGATGCTGGCTGTGCTCTGGAACTCAGTTCAGCTCTGAGCTTCGGCCAAAAGGATGGATTAGTAAGGACTGCATCAGGAGATCTTACTAATCAACCACTGGATCACCATAAAAATGATGCAGGAGGGGTTCTTTGTTCTATTTTTGTGTGTGCGGGGGGTAGCATATTATTTTGTGCGGGGAACAGGGGGAGCATATTATTGTGTGTGTGTGTGGGGGGGGG
>NW_017306813.1:36856-37464 GCF_000935625.1 Nanorana parkeri
GGCGTGGAAAGGGGGGAGCATATTCACCCCTGTATGTTTGGGTCTGATTAGGAATTTCTGCATCAGGAACTTGCGTTTTGCTGCAACAGGAATCCCTAATGTGGCGTTTACAAGCGGCAGCTGTCACCCATTCAAAGTAATGATCAGGTGACAGCTGCTGCATGTAAACGCCTGCACACCACATGAAATGGTATGTGATATGATTACATGCAGTTATGCCCCTTCCTATAATAAAGACTGCTCACTGCTGCTCTCTCGCCTTGCGCAGGGTGACTGGTCTTGTCTCTGCCCCCTCCTGTAATAGACCACTCACTTCTACTCTCTTTCCTTGTGGAGGGTGACTGGTCTTGCCTCCGCCCCCTCCTGTAGTTTTCTACAAGCTGCTTGTAGTGGGTGTGGCCTACTGGGCCCCTCCCACAGCTCTGCCATCTGCACAGACTATGTGTAGCACAGTGATGATGTGCAAACCCAGTGATGCTAAATTACTGGGTTTGCAAAGGTGATTTGTGCGCACAAACTGGATTTATATCCTTTCTAGCTATGAATTAATATATTTAAATTACAGTATTTGTGCCCGGAGTTCAGCTTTAATTTCGCAGTGTAGACCA
>NW_017306813.1:37498-38574 GCF_000935625.1 Nanorana parkeri
ATATATTTTTTTACATGAGCTATGTACATGTTTTACCTACTGCGCCCTCTCACGGCAATGTGGGCACAGAGTTTACCTGCTCGTGAAATCTGTGATTTTAGTGGTCTCTTTCCTATAACCATTATATGTTAGCTGAGGAAATGGCTCATTTACTCTTGCTCAGGGTAATCATGCAGTGTAAGTGCACAATTTGGCCATTTGCACAGAAGCCTGACCTTTCTTTAGGCTAAATTGCACATTGAAATCACCAGATTAAATGATATGTTAGACACAATAATTGGCGCAGTCTACAGGTAGGTTTTTCCATCTCATGAGGAAAAGATATAAGTGGTGGATAAATGGACTCAGGCTTGGGGTAAGCAACCCAAATGACCGCGCTTCCAGGGTGGTATTACAGGTCGCCGCAATGTTCCTTGTTTCTGCTCCTATGCACTGATGTGTCAGTGCGTTATGCTTAACGTACCCGCGATGATTTTGAGCCTGCTGAGAGCGGCAGACTGGCATTGCAGTGAGCTGTCTGCCACCTGCGCAGTGAGCAACAAAATTCTCTGTTCTTTTTTTTTCTTACTAAATATATATCAAATGTTCCTACTTGCTTGCCAAGCGCCCACTTATGTGTGTGATCATATTTGTAGATACTGCACGTGTACCTTTTCATATAGAAATATTGCTAAAAAGGTTTCTTTACTTCAAACAGAAAAAAGACCATCTCTCATCTACTCCCCCTTAAATGGACCCTGATGCTGGTATAATACATTTCCACCAGATATCCCTTGTAAAAGATTAAGTTGTATATTATTTAGGGCTGGGGAAATTAACGATTAATTTCTCGATTAATCGTTAATCTTTTTGATCGATTTAAATTTTTTTGATCGCTAATGAAAAAACTCACCTCTCCGCCGGCTTCTGATCACGGACATCGACGTCACCGGACTCCTCCCCATTTCCACAAGAGGTTCCGTCGGCTAACGAAGGAAAGGGGGGAGGAGTCCGGTGACGTCGATGTCCCCAAGTGGCTCCGTCGGCTAACGAAGGGAAGGGGACGTCACTGGACTCCTCCCCCCTTCCCTTCGTTA
>NW_017306813.1:38861-45441 GCF_000935625.1 Nanorana parkeri
TCTGTGGGGTCTCACCAGGGCTCTGAGGGGGCCTCACCAGGGTAGCAGGGTTCTGTGGGGTCTCACCAGGGCTCTGAGGGGCTCTCACCAGGGTAGCAGGGATCTGTGGGGTTTCACCAGGGTAGCAGGGTTCTGTGTAAACCAGGGTTCTGAGGGGGCCTCACCAGGGTAGCAGGGTTCTGTGGGGTCTCACCAGGGCTCTGAGGGGCTCTCACCAGGGTAGCAGGGATCTGTGGGGTTTCACCAGGGTAGCAGGGTTCTGTGGGGTCTCACCAGGGCTCTGAGGGGCTCTCACCAGGGTAGCAGGGATCTGTGGGGTTTCACCAGGGTAGCAGGGTTCTGTGGGGTCTCACCAGGGCTCTGAGGGGCTCTCACCAGGGTAGCAGGGATCTGTGGGGTTTCACCAGGGTAGCAGGGTTCTGTGGGGTCTCACCAGGGCTCTGAGGGGCTCTCACCAGGGTAGCAGGGATCTGTGGGGTTTCACCAGGGTAGCAGGGTTCTGTGGGGTCTCACCAGGGCTCTGAGGGGCTCTCACCAGGGTAGCAGGGATCTGTGGGGTTTCACCAGGGTAGCAGGGTTCTGTGGGGTCTCACCAGGGCTCTGAGGGGCTCTCACCAGGGTAGCAGGGATCTGTGGGGTTTCACCAGGGTAGCAGGGTTCTGTGGGGTCTCACCAGGGCTCTGAGGGGCTCTCACCAGGGTAGCAGGGATCTGTGGGGTTTCACCAGGGTAGCAGGGTTCTGTGGGGTCTCACCAGGGCTCTGAGGGGCTCTCACCAGGGTAGCAGGGATCTGTGGGGTTTCACCAGGGTAGCAGGGTTCTGTGGGGTCTCACCAGGGCTCTGAGGGGCTCTCACCAGGGTAGCAGGGATCTGTGGGGTTTCACCAGGGTAGCAGGGTTCTGTGGGGTCTCACCAGGGCTCTGAGGGGCTCTCACCAGGGTAGCAGGGATCTGTGGGGTTTCACCAGGGTAGCAGGGTTCTGTGGGGTCTCACCAGGGCTCTGAGGGGCTCTCACCAGGGTAGCAGGGATCTGTGGGGTTTCACCAGGGTAGCAGGGTTCTGTGGGGTCTCACCAGGGCTCTGAGGGGCTCTCACCAGGGTAGCAGGGATCTGTGGGGTTTCACCAGGGTAGCAGGGTTCTGTGGGGTCTCACCAGGGCTCTGAGGGGCTCTCACCAGGGTAGCAGGGATCTGTGGGGTTTCACCAGGGTAGCAGGGTTCTGTGGGGTCTCACCAGGGCTCTGAGGGGCTCTCACCAGGGTAGCAGGGATCTGTGGGGTTTCACCAGGGTAGCAGGGTTCTGTGGGGTCTCACCAGGGCTCTGAGGGGCTCTCACCAGGGTAGCAGGGATCTGTGGGGTTTCACCAGGGTAGCAGGGTTCTGTGGGGTCTCACCAGGGCTCTGAGGGGTCCTCACCAGGGTAGCAGGGTTCTGTGTAAACCAGGGCTCTCCACAGGGCTCTCACCTGCTTTTCACAAGGCTCTCCAGGCTGCCACTCCAGTACTGTGTGTGCTGTGCTGGCTGTGTCTTGAGGGCGTCTCCATCAGCGGCTGCAGTTAAACTCCGCCCTCCCAGCCAGAGATCCTCGTGCGGTGGATGGGAGGGAGGAGATCTCTTCTTATTGGCTGGTGGGCGGAGCTCCGTGCAGAAGACGAACCGATGATCCGCACCACGCCTCTGGGCCCTTGAGATTAATAACGTGCTGGATTAGTGTGATCCTAGTTCATTTTATTACTTCATTGCTGCGCTGTATGTGTATAGGCCGATGTAGTTGGATCTGTATGTGAGTTATAATTAATCGCAATTAATCGATTAAAATTTTTTTTGATTAATCAAACACGAAAATTTTAATCACTGACAGCCCTAATATTATTATTATTATACAGGATTTATATAGCGCCAGCAGTTTGCGCAGCGCTTTACAATATAAGGAAGATATTACAATCACAATACAATTCAAGACAAGATGGTAAGGAGGGCCGTGCCCCTGAGGGCTTACAGTCTAGAAGGGAGGGGGAAGTGATACATGAGGAGGTAGCTGTGTGGGGATGAATTGTTTAAGAATGTGATGGCTATATACTTACCAATCTGATGGGCGGTGAGTGATATCTGCTGCTGCCTTTGCTTTTCTGACACATCCAGATGTGTAGGATGGCGTAAGCTGCACTGGGCGCTCTGGCTTCCTCCAAGCAGCCCAGATGTCATTCCTGTGCTCTATATTGGCGTAGGGGCTAGTGGGAGGAAGCACAGCATCCAGTGGAGGGCACGCTATGCAGCACACCCAGAAGTGTTTGCAGCAGTGCCCAGAGGATAAATTCATCGGTCTCCCCGCATACAGGTAAGTATGCAACTTAATCTTATACAGGCGGCAGCTACTGGAAATATTTTTTATCACGGTCTGGTTCTCCTTCCTGTCTTGGCAACTACTGACACTAGGACAAGGGAGGTTTGGGCACTTTCCTCAAGCCTGAAGACAGGCGGTTGCGAATCCTTTGTATTGAATGTTTTTATTTGTAAAACAAAAAATGTGTGTGTATACTGCCCGTTCAGCATTGCAGTCATCGGAAGCCCGCCCCTCAGCGGGGCTGGCTTGCGATGATCGCAAGTACGATCTGCCTGTCCCAAGATGTACGTTTTTTAAATTACCTTACAACCATCGCAAGACAAAAGTCTTCCGATGGTTGTAAGGTGTGTGGCCAGCTTTAGGGTAAACTGCACAACCTAAGAGATATGTGTGGAACCCAGACATTACCAAAACAAAGAAAGCCCTCTTGGACGGAGGGGAATTGGGGAGTAAAAACAGACCAAGGGACTCTAGTGCTTAATTTTTCAGTTTTATTTAATATTTTCCCCTTTTTGTTTTTAGCTTTAGTTTGTTTGAGTCTGAATTTGTTGCCTAAAATCGGAGGTCAGAGGTCACCTGGAGTCTTAGAGCAATTGCCTGTCAACTGGCTAACATTACAAGACTGTATTTCTGTTTCTAAGGGCTTGTTCACACCAAATGCAGACCAGATCTGCATGAGTTTCTGCTCTTGCACTCCAGTGTGTTTTTCCACGTTCCGGGCCATTTTTTTAAAATCCTAAAATGGGCTTTCAGTGCGTTCCAGGGGGTTTGCATGTGTTTTGGTGCATTCCAGAGCAGCAAAAATAGGGCATTTTACAGTACTACATTTACATTATATTGTGTGTGTCTGTGTATAACTAGTTCTGTGTTTTTTTTCCTCCTAGTGAACTGCACTTAGCCACCACGTGGCCCTGTCTGACCGAAGGCATTATAGTGGATAACGATGTGTATTCGTGAGTATTTCTATTTTGATATCAAGTGTGTCCATGCTACCCTAGGCCCTTAGGGCCTGTTCACATGAGTTTCAGGTCCGGATCAGGTGCGCATCTGCAGACGCGGTGCTATGTGTTTTGCTGCGTTTTCGATGCGTTCCAGTTAAAAATATATATATTTTTTTTTTTTTGCTGGAGTGGTGCTGTCAGTATGTTAGCTGCAGTGCAGTGCATTTTTGACGCGTTTTGAGTTTCCGGACCGTTTCATGACCGTACAAAATGTGACATGCAGTATTTTTCTGTCGTAACCTGAGCGCACGTGAGAAGTGTAGCCCATAAAACACATAGGGATACATTGGGAGGGATACATTGGGATGCATTTTTAGTGCAGGAGCGTACGGATCAGGTCAGCACAGAAAACGGACGTCGTGTGAACAGGCCCTAAAGCTCTGTTGAGCTAGTATTAGGGGTTTGATACCTTGCTATAAAGTAATCAAGACACCGTATGCCGTCATATTCATAGGATGCATGTTGATTACTTGTCCCCATTCTGTACACAGAAAGTTCAGTTGAGCATTCCTAGCAGTAAACAAGGAAAATGTCTCTTCTAGCGACCTATGAAATGATTGTATTGAAACCTTAATGGCACTATGCATATAACTTTTTCTGCACATTGTGCATTAATGTAACACAAAACGAACCCATGTAAGGTAAAGCAATCCAGTTCCCTTAAATGTCTCCCTCCCCATCAGCACATACCGCTTGGCTTTGTTTTGCTACCATTCCATTCAGCTGCCAGGAACAAAGAAAATGCCAAGTACTTCTGGGTATGCAGAAGCATGTGACCCCATGTAGGGCAAAGCAATTGGTTCCCTTAAATGCCTCCTTCCCCATCAGCACATACACCTTTGCTACCATTCCATTTAGCTGCAGGGAACAAAGAAAATGCCCAGTACTTTTGGATATGGAGGAGCATGCGACCCAGTGTAGCCATGTGGGCTTTGGGGGATAGTCCTCAGCCCTGTGTAAGCTCCAGAATAATTCTGAGCCTACACATGGTTTCCATTCCTCACTCCTGATAACTGGGGGAACAAAGGAAAGGTAAATATGTGGTAGTGTGGAGGAGTATTAAAGCAAACCTGCGGCATGGACAAAGCACAGGTATGCATTATGTAGACTTGTCGTCACCAGTCAAAGCTGGTATTTATAAGAGAAGAACCTTTCAAGGGTACACTGACATCACCAGGGGTTGCTGGCTATATGTACCTTGGCTATGTTTATTCTTAGTCATAGGATAGCTGCCTCCTCATAAATAATAGTTAACCCCACAAACCATCTCCATGTGTAGAGTGTAGGTAGCTGCCATATTGAGTGAAGTACTGTCTATAAACACAATAGAACAGTTACACAGAGTGACCAGATTTGTGAGCTTATCATATTGATCATTTTCTTTTTAAATAAGGTAAATATTGGCCATGGAATTCAGGCTACTTTATAGATCATACTATTGAATTCCTGTGTAGAATAAAGCCTTTTGTAGTGCGGCATTAGTGACTCAGTCTGTGTCTCTCTACTGTTGTCCATCATTGTCTTCCTAAACACTTATTTTCCATTGCACTGAATCTGTTTTTTGTTCATGAACAGTGACTTGGATCCTCTTCAAGCTCCTCAGTGGTCTGTCCGAGTCAGAAAAGCAGATAACCCTCAGTGTATGCTAGGTAAGCAGTCATTTGCAGGATAACAGTGGAGTGAGTACTGGATGAGAGCTTGTCCATAGCAATCAATCACAAATTTGATGTAATTTCTTGTGCAGATAATGTAATTAAATGCAATGAGCAACACACCCCTGTTCTGTCTCTTGTTTGTGTTCTGCCTCTGAATTTTCACAGATCTTGCATGTTTAAATACAGCCCGTCAGCTGTTGTGTGTAGACAATGACTGTTTCTTGGCCTGATGATTAGTCAGGCAATGTCTGTATCGTCTTGCCACTGTTAACATTACAGGTTAGTTCACATATGAAAAAAAAGCCTATGTAGTCAACAAACCCCAGTAAGCTGGCTGTATGGCAATATCATCTTGCCACTGACATGAAAAGAGAACAATGTGGTAAGTGTTTTTCCCAATAGTTCTCTTTAGGGTCACGGGAGGACATATACTAGCATCCTCCCGTGACCTAAACCTCAGTATATTAGGGCTATTGCCCTCGATACACTGTGAGCGCTGCAGCCGGGTTGCATCCCGATATTACTGTCTGGATTCACCCAGCTGTGTGAGTGACAGCTGGCTCTGCCTATCTAGAGGCAGAGTCAGCTGTTCACCTTTAAAAAAAAAAAAAAATAGCCTATGTAGTCAAGATGCCTCCGTACATAGCAATGAACTAAGCAGATATTACAAATCTTGAGTAATGTATCTTCCGTACCTGTAGACCGTTTGGGTCCCCCCTCCAGAAGCCTGCCATAAAAACTCCCAATATTGTGCATAGCTGCTTTCGAGCGCAGTGCGCTGTCTCCCTCCTGTGCAACTGCGACAAGAGAGAGGGAGAGCACACTGCACATGCGTAGGTTCTGAACAGGGATGGAGCATCCAATGGCTGGCTAGTCCTGGAAACAGGAAACGAAGGAGCTATGCACAATATTGGGACTTTTTCGGAGAGGCTTTGGTGGGGGGCGCAAATGGCCTACAGATATGGAAAATATATTGCTATAGATTTTTAAGAGCCGCTTACTTTAGTGGTACTCACTGGGTCTTCTACCTATAACGCAGCTGATCTGAGCACACGTGTTCGTCGGAAAATGTTAAAATCAAAATCTAGCTCCTTGATCACATCGACATCACCTACTAATTTTTTTGGTTGCATTTGGTTGTTTTTTTTACTGACATTTCCGACCTTTTCTTTCAGGTGATTTTGTTACGGAGTTTTTCAAGCTTTGTCGGCGTAAAGAGTCAACTGATGAACTCCTCGGGAAATCTGCCTTTGAGGAGAATGGAAGAGGTAGTCATTGCAGCTGACATTATTGGTATTTTATTTTGCTGAGCCCAGATTTCTGCACAGAAAGATTATAATAGATTGATTTATCTCTTCACTCTCATGCCAAACTGTAGTTATAAGAATTTCTGCAAACCTGATCAGCTTGTAAATGATATGCTGCTCCTTTAAAGAGGACCTGTAATGTGAAAGCTGTGCTCCAAAAAAGGCAAGCTGAGAACAAAGGACTAGTTACCATTTCTCTCCCATTACTGACTTACCATGCCTAGTTCTACACTGTGTCTCTGTATGTGACAGGTTGGGGGGCATTTTGCTGAGA
>NW_017306813.1:45529-105252 GCF_000935625.1 Nanorana parkeri
TTTGCTTTCTGATGTCAGAGCTGCCCTCTCTGATGTCTGGTAATCTGACAGCTCTTGGGGAAAATATTCAAAAAGCAGCAAGAGCAAGTAGAGGAAGCACTGTTTCAAAGAATAAATAAAGCAGAAGCAGGGAGATCCTTGATATTCGCATGTACAGTACGGAGAAAACTGAACACAACAGTAGCCAAAATCTCACTCCATATCTTGTAAGACTAGAAATTGGAGGCAGTAGTACCTTAGATGGTCTAACACTGCCTATATACAGCTATGAAGCTCAAGGCACAGGACGTGCAGTGTGATTTTTGAGGAGGAATTCCAGGCAAATGGAATTGTGATTTTTTTTTTTTTTTTGCTTGGGCAAAGTTAAAACTAGATGTTCCCTACAAGATAGCAAATTTTCACTTTTGAGTTGAACTACACTTTAAAGGGTTGACCTAGTATGGAGATTGTAGTCAGTAAATTAGCTGTTTAGGGTTCCAAATAACCCAGTCTGAAGTTTTGTTAGTGATATGCTATATACCTGCTGAGCTAAGTTTCTAAGTAATATCTAAAGTTTGAACTATGGACAGTAAGTAATAGTAGGCTTGTTTTGTGGTTGGCACCAGAGGCATCCCCAGGCATGGTGTGACCCGGAGCGGCCACCAGGTGACATCCCCCTGGGACGTCATAATATATCACGTGAGCTTACCTGCTGGCGGCCATCGAGGTGATGGACGCCAGCAAAGAGAAGGAGGGGTCGTTCACCCGGTGCGATAAGGTATGCCGCTGGGTCCCGTCCTCTCTCCTGCAACTGTCGGGCTCTCAATCATTGACTGAGTGCCTGACTTTTCAGAAGGGGTGACACCAAAATGACTGTCAGTCATTTTGGTGTCACTCGGTGCGGGCCGCACCCCCCTTGTGACGCCACTGGTTAGCACTACTGTTTTGCAGTGCTAGCTTTAACCACTTGCTGTCTAGACCATTTTCTTAATTTCTTCACCCCAAACAATTAATATTTTCTGAAAGCAGATGGCCTGTACAATAAAAATGCTAGTTGCAATTTTTTATCTTGCAATAATTTTATGATACAATATACTAAATTAATTTTATTGCACAGAAACAGAATATAATACAATTTTTTTTGGTAAAATATCAAAGATGGAGCTGTCGGGTAAAAAGATACCAAACATGTCAACCCTTAAGATTGCGTGTACCTGTAAAATGGCAACAAATTACCAAAATTGCCCATAGTCAATAGTTTAAAAGCTTTTAGTGTTAGGGGCAGGGGACTTTACAGGTTTTTGGGTGTTTTTTTTTTTTTTTGTGTGACTTTAATTTTTTATGTTTTTTTGGATACACTTTATTGCTATCACATAGGGAGCTAACAAGAGTATGTGACAGGCCCTCTTTATGGAGGCATCAGGGGTCCATTACACCCCTAATGTAACCTAGGGACCCCAAAGAAACTGATGGATCATGCATCACCAGCTTCTTCTCTGACCAGAGAAACCGGAGAAAAGACGGCGTGAAACCGAATGTGATGTAATACACATCACTGCCGGGTTTATTGATCGGAGGGGAGATCAGCCCCATGGAAGTGTCTCCTGAAAGGTATACTCGCCCATCCACACTCCCTTGCCATGCCTCCGCTGCAAGATTCCACCCTAAGTAAGACCTGGTGTTGGAATGGTGATGGAGCTTACAAAGGTGTATGATGTCATTGCTGATTTTCAAGCCTAAGCAATATCGCACACGGGGTAGGTCACAAGCTCCCCCATACCTGGAAACTCTACTCTGTTATTGCAATAGAATGAGGCCTCACATGGAGCTGGTATGCAGCAAGAGGGGGGGGAGGGGAGATCGGTGAGTATACCTTGCTGAAGGGGTGGGCTATCTGGAAGCACTTTACACTTTAACCAAGGTTCCTGGTGCCCTGGTCTCAGACTTGTAGGAAATTGGTTCTACACCTACATGACAGATGTTCCAGGCAAGTACTGTACCTCTGGTACTTGGAGGTGATATTTTTCAAGGTGGCTTTAGACAACTAGAATTCAGTTTTGCATATAGGATTGTAAGCGTAATGGCACATAAAGACCTTTTGTGTGACACTTCAGCCACACAACTGGGCTCTTAAGGTTGGGTTTAAAATTTCAGGCAGAACAAAAGATCTTGCAGAGTTCACCTTTCTCATAAAGAGTGAAGCTAAGATTCCGTGTCAGAGTTCAGACAATTTAAGCACACTTAATGAATATGATTTGCATGTTTTTACCCATGATCCCGGGTGCCGTTCTGTCTAATTTTGAGAGAAAGGAAAAAAAAATCTGGTTTTATTAGCACATTGTACAGATTTGCAATGAGGCAGAATGAGCCAGTTGCTAAGCAGCACCTCGCAGATCCCTCTAAATGAATACTTCTATGCAGCCAGCATACAATGTCCTTTTGTGTTTCCTCTTTCTCTCTATTATTTATTTTTTTGGTTACAGACACAGCTGATATCAGCCAGGCTCTATCAAGGCTCACCGAGCCAGCACCGGTCCCTATACACAAGCTGTCCGTCACCGGCATGGTCAGCAGTGCCAGGAAGAAGATCCGCAAACATCGGGGCGCCGCCGAATCCCCATTAAGCAGCGACGTTCTAAACGCTGTTTTATTTGTAGGTTTTACTGTGAATTTTTTGATTGTTTTTGTATTTAATTTCTTCCTTCACCTGTTGTATCTTCTCAACATGACCCTAATTTAACGCATTCATCTTAGCAGCTAATACAAGTGTTAATTAAGAGTTGCTGCAGTGTTGGTTGAGTGTGAATTAATCATATCTGTTGTTTACCTTGTTAACGGTTCAGCCTCCTGAATATATTGGGTATGTTATGGCGTTAGAAACATTTCTCTCTGCTCCTGAAATCTGCCAACTGCGTAATAGGGCTATTTTTACCCATGCATATCTACCACGCTAATCAGCTGGTGACAGAAAACGAGAGACTGAATGTATATATGCAGTTCAAGCAGATTTGTTTTTGTTTTTTTTTGCACCCCTGGAGCATCTGGCACCAGGCTAGTCAAGGATACTTGGTGTGCCAAGATGTAATCAAGGCTGGACAGATTGATGTATAATTTAGTCAAGTTATCCGAAGTGCCAGCAGGAGTTTTAAAATTCACACTTCATATAAGTCAGTAGGGCACATATCAGCATTTACCAAATCGCATAATTACCATTATTTCGGAGTTTTAAAATAGTATCTTTTTGAATATTCAAAAACGAGATCCTGCTCCTGAGCTTCTCCATATGATCTAAAGCCCAGGCAGCCAAAATCAGATGGTCTTAGCTGCCAGTTGGGTGTTTTTACATCATTTTAAAAAGGCAGATGGCAGGAATGAACTAGGCTGGGGTAGTACTAGTAAGAAATGTTGGGCTGGTGACCCTGATTTAAGATACTTCATCCATCAAGCCTTGCCCACAATGGGACCCGCAGTCAGTAAGGTGCAGATGGATTATATACCTACCTGCTCTTCATCAGACATGAGATCACAACTACTTGCAGAGGGAAGTCTTCCAGCATCAACTTCCTTTGCTACACTTGATGTCATGTGATTGAATGGCAAGAGGCACAAAGGAAGCTGATGCTGGAAGAGTTGAAAACCGTGTCATAACGATCCATGTGGTTTATGAACACCCACCTTTCACCGTGCCCTCCAATCACCGCGGCACCATGACACAATTTGTGTGGTATGCTTTCTTTCGGCCAGCCTAATGTGTCTGTATCATAAAGTGGCCACTTGGTTGTGTTTGCTTCCTGCCAACATTAGACTTGCTATGATATAAGAAAATCTGAGCAGCACTTCTAAGCAGGAAGCAAAGCCTGCATATGTAATTAGCAAATATGACTGTCCATAGGTGGATATATTGCAGAGCTATATCCAGAAACAAGACCAAAAACACACCCTTCCTTTCATGAAAGAAAAACATATATTCCCTTTTACATCTTGACCCTTTGGCTTTTCTCTTTAGACCTGAAAGTGCATCTGAATTGTTGTTGGCAATTATACATAGGACACAATAGGAAGCTTCTAGTGTTAAAATAGATGGCAGTGAGCAGATAAGGGGACAGTATTACCGTACAATGTCCTGAGGCCCTTAACCCTTTGTTAGGAAATAACTGCTTACATACAAATTCAACTTAAGAACAAACCTACAGAACCTATCTTGTTCGTAACCCGGGGACTACCTGTACCTCTGGTACTTGGAGGTGATGTTTTTTTAAGTTTTGCATATCGTGTAAAAGTGAAACATGAAATCTGACAGCACAATACAGACATTACATTTTTGAAACAAAACTCCCCTCAGCGATCAGGGTTTTTCAGTCCTGGAGTTTCCAGAATAGAGCTGTTAAAATGTAAGGTAAGGTTTTTTTTTTTTTAAAACATGCATTGTGAAAGGGAATATACACTGCCTGGCCAAAAAACACACTATAATATTTCATTGGACCGCCTTTAGCTTTGATTACGGCAATCATTCCCGGGGCATTGTTTCTATAACCTTATGTAATGTCACAACATTTATTTCCGTCCAGAGTTGCATTAAATTTCCTGATCCTGTAGTGATGATGGAAGAGTCGGACCACTGTGCAAAGTCTTCTCCAGCACATCCCAATGGATTTAATGTCTCTTGCTCCCTGAACCACTCTTTCACAATTTGAGCCCGATGAATTGCCATCTTGGAATATGCCCAATGTGCCATCACGGTCATTTAGTATATTTAGGTAGGCAGCTGACCTCAGTTTTTCAGGACATAACATTGCTGAACCTAGACCTGACCAACTGAAGCAACCCCAGGTCATAACACTTATCCAGTGGAAGGCTCCGACCTATTTGCTTAGCTAAATCCAAGTGGAGACTTTTTTTTGGCCAGGCAGCATATAACAAATATAAAGCAGGTGTTATCCCAATTTGGCCCGTTGATCTCAGGAACAAAGGTAGAATGCATCAGTTCTGTTTAGACATTATCCATGCTTCTAACTCCTAATAGTCAGGAAGATGTAGAAAATTATTCATTTGTGTATGGTCACTCCTCCTGAGAATTTAATTCCTTATCCGTTGTGAAATAACATCTTTTCCCATAATGTCAAAGGATAGTTTCTTCTTTTCTTCTTTTACTGTAAGCTGAGCGGTCCTTCTGCCTGAAATAGCGGAAAGGTGTGAGCACAGAAACAGCATCTTCCAGGGTGTTAGGTCCTGGACTGTGTGCTAGTCTCTCTTTCACTGCAAGGCTAGAAAGTAAATGTGTTAATTAGTATTAATTAGTGATTTCAACAGCTGCTTGTATTAAATATACTAGTTTTTTTTTTATTAGTCAACAAGCTTCATCCAAAGGACATACTATTGCATTCCTTACAACATACAACAGTGCCTCGAAATCAGGACAACTTTAAAACGAGAACTTGTATGGAAAAGGCTAAGTAGAAAGCAAACCCCAGAGGCATTGTATCTTGGCCGCACTCCTTTGCATGTCAAGCCTGTTGTGGGGAGGCAGCAGGATGACTTCCAGAAATAGCACTGTGTTATCAGGAGAGATGCCAGCATAATAAAATCTTCTACACCCTCCTGCTCTGCTACTGTTTCAGCATTAACTCATCTTGCTAAAATATAAACATCAGGTGTATGGAGCCCAGGGAAGACATGTAGAGTAACCAATCAGTGATTTTGCAGGCCTTGTCTAAGTCGGGTGTGGGGTCTACTCATGTTTGTCAAAGATGGTGGACTAATGTGTTGAAGCGACTCCTGCTAACTCGGAAAAAAATGTTTACAGGCTTTTTTATTGATTTAAGGGGCTCTTACTGACCTGAGATTTCCTTCTAGTTTATTAAAGTTAATAACAGAAGATTGCAACTTTGAAGGAAACTATATATTGAGGGGAAATAACAAACAGGCAGACAGCTGAACCTGGGGGTTAGGTTACAGGTCTCCTTAACCAATTTAAGATATTAAATTTAGGAGATGCATCCTAAATAATAACTTCAACACAGTTTCTAGGACATATCTCTTATATTCAGCTCATCTCCTCCTGGCGCAATTACCTCCCCTGTCCCCCTGAAACTATTATCCACAATTACTGGCAGTTAAAATGACAACTGGGAATTGCATAGCAGAAGCAATTACATAGCAGAAACAGTTGTCAAAATGCAGTTGCTCCCGTGTACAATTACACTTGCGGATAGTCTGCAAGTGTCACCGAGTAACGAAGTGTAACAATGTATACCTCCTCATATATCACTTCCCCCTCCCTTTTAGATTGTAAGCCCTCAGGGGCAGGGCTCTCCTTACCATCTTGTCTTGAATTGTATTGTGATTGTAATGTCCTCCTTATATTGTAAAGCGCTGTGCAAACTATTGGCGCTATATAAATCCTGTATAATAATAATAATTTACTATTACACATATATTTACATTGAAGCTGTGACCTTTGACCTCTGAATACAACATCAGTTAAATAGGCTTTACAAAGTCAACAAAGCCTTTAAAAGAAGAAAAAATTATATCAAATATTATTAATCCCCCTTACCTTTTTAGTTAACCCCAATCAACTTCTTCCTTCCTTTCTCTCCAGTTATTATTTTTCTGCTGATCAAAATAGGAAAAAAGCAAATTTTTATCATCTTTTAATTTTTTTTTCTATATCGATGACAGTAAAAATATAAAATAATGTGCAAGACAATATTGCCCCAAAAAGCCTAGTTTGTCCCTAAAAACACACAGTCTATATTACTTGGTTATTTAAAGTCATACTCCAGGATCTGCGCTGGGTGTGAAAATGATCATTAAAAAGCTGTTATGTGTGGAGGGCCGCTGCAAAGTATTAAAGTCTTACCTCGCAGCATGCCGATTCTGACACATCATGGCATTCTTCTGGGTGCTGCAGGGAGTGAGAGATCCGACTCGAGCAGTGAAATGCTCCAGTAGCATCCCTGGTCCTCCTTCCTACTACTTGCCCATTCACAAAATGCCTTATATTTTTCTGAAAGAATACAAGGCATTCTGTGATTGGAGGAGAGATGTCACATCCTACCCCTTCTTCTCCAATCTCACAACGCATTGTATTTATAGTTTTAAGTCATGACAAAGGTACAGGCCCATAGCGGAAATATAACAATTGCTCTGGTCCAGCTGAAGTGGTTAAAGCCCAACATTTTGACGTGCATAAGGAAGGATTAAAACCTATGTGTGAGGTGTTTGATTTATTTATGTTTCTGCTGCCTGTGTCTTGTTCAAAAAGATGTCCTATCAGGCCCTACTGGCTAGTTGTCAGACAGAACAGTAATTGAGAAGTGGCCTCTCCCATATGGGAGCAATAGACAGCACTTCCATTTTGTATAACGGGTATCAAAGAATAGGAGGTGGGTGGGTATCTCCCCCAAAAGGGGGCACAGATCGTGCTTAAAAGCAGAGGTTCTTACCCTTCCCCATGCTATCCAAAAATAAAATGCCTGAAATTGGACTTGAACAAGAAAATGAGGTGTCACCGAATTTTACTTGCTTTATATCCAAATTAAAGTCACATTAATAGATATGCAGCTATATAGAAACTGTAGTTGCAATGTCTATTTTCATAGTCTTGCTTCTAAATATGGTTGTGCAGTCCAATAGGCACCAGAGTTAGACCCACTGCACTCCGTAAGAAACCTTGTCAGACACACCCCTCTCTTCCTCTTCAATACAATTTTCTGTGAGGAAAATAGTGGGAGTTTTGTCAAATTTAACTGCACAAGTGGGATTTTGGAAAAAAAAAACAGTCAGTCCTCTAAAATATCTAGTAGTCTAAGAAGGAGTCCTGTCAAAGGATCCCCCTTGCTTGTTCACTTCCCATTGATGCAAACCAGATCTTATATTTTTGCTGTAACTTGTTTCAGAGAGTAGAAAGCTCACAGTGAATACAGAGATGTTTGGATCATAAGAACATTCAGAGAGTTTCGTATCGCCTCTTTCCCATGTCCTTACATTTCCTGTTTCTGCTTTTTGCTTCCAGTTCCTGTTTCCAGATGCAAAATCACTGGATGGAGAGCCAAAGCCCAGTGGATCCACGGGAGACATTGCAGCTCACACAGAGAGTGAGGATTATGTAAGTATACAATCCAACCAGTTGTAGGTGGACCATCGCGGAGTCCGCTGAGTATTTCCTCTTTGTGAAACAATTTCAGGGAAACATTTTTAACTTCTAATTAATCAAAAAGTCAGGCCTGGGGGATCCTACTTCTCCAGCCAACCAATGAGGAAGGGTATGTCTTGGAACTAATAATGTTATCTTAATAGGGATTGGATTTCCTTTTTCAAATATATATATAATGTATATGTGTTTTGTGAAATTACACTTTAAAGTAGTGTTTTGCAGCTCTGTTAAACAATCGACACCGATAGATCTGTGTATGATAGACTATATATAGTAAATATACTGTGTATGATAGAAAAATATATTTCTTACCATTTTAAATGTTTTGTTGCAGCAGGCAACATGGCTGATTCCACATTTTTCTCAGCACATACACAGTGATCTGTCCTTATAGAAAGACTTAGGGCTGAAATCCCATTATCCATGGTCCCTGGGTGTGTTGTAAAGTAGTCAAGGCTCCAAGCTCACTCCTGTGATGGACTACAATCTCAATACAAATGATCAAACTAAAGATGAGTTTGTAGTCCATCACAGGAGAGAGCTTGTAGCGGCGGCTGCTTTACAACACACACAGGGACAATGGGGTACAAAAGTAGCCCCCCTCCAGAAGGAAGGACAGTGTCAGCACCAATTCAGAGATGATTTGAGGATCTACAGCCGAGTGATACACAAATAAGATACATTTTTGTTAAAAGTTAAGGTACTTGAATGTATTTTTAAGATTTAACTCCTGAGTTTAGTGTCACTTTAAGACGTCTCTGAAGTGTGAATGTCTTTCAGGGGAAGTCATATAAAACTGCAAATACTGAGATACTGGTATCTCTAACAACATATCAACGCAACATTTTGTAGCAGTCTTGTAGGACCTTAGTTTAATCCCAATAGCAAGGGTCGCTTTAAGAACAAGATCATGGCTTTATGTGGTTCAGCATGAGTTAATGAAGCCCCTGAAATGACCACTATAATAACCTTGGTTGTCAGTAAAGCATGTCTGGAGTTATCCGCAGTGTGGTGACTGCTGACACCAGTTCTAGTAATTGCTGCTGTATAATCAGAAACCTACTGTATTCCTTCAAGGATAATTAGATTTTAACAACTTACAGGGGACAATAAACCTAAATGATAGTTGGGCTTATATAAAAGAGCTATTAATAGCGTTCTCGTAATAAGTATGTAAAACTTTCTAGAACTTAGCAGGTCTAAGTATTTTTGTGATAAAAATTTTAGTTCCATTGGGAGGGGGAATGTGTTCTTCCACAAAACAGACTTCCTGACCTGCAATCCTGTTCAGCTACTTCCTGTCTGACAAAGTTATGGAACTTTATGACCATTGCAGGTTCAGGTTGTGACCGGTTAACAATAGTTCCGATAGGTTTTGATTATGTTATCTGAAGTTAACATGCTGTATGTAGTACTATATACCCTGACAATTTTTAATTAAGTGACAAAAAAAGTTGACCTAATTGTAGATTTTAACACTTCTCAGAATTATGCAGCCTGTGTCTGTTGGAGAAATTGCCCTCCTTTCCTGTCCCTTTGACCATACAGGAAGTGAAGGTTAATGAGAATTACATCACTTTTAAGCCCAATTGAACTTTGAGTTTAAATCTGCTAAATACTTTTTGTTTGATGCCCCTGGAATGTATGTTGTTTTTCAGTTTGTTTTCTTAGAAAGTCCCCACAGCCTGAGTAGAAAAGTCTCTCCCGTGCTATCATGCTGCAGAATGGGACCTTTTCTTTCTGTGTGGAAGCAGTGGTCTCTCTACAGAGATTTGGCTCTCCCCCTGCTGAGTCAGAGCTTAAAGTTCTCTAGTCAGGAGCCCTGATTGCAGGGCAATATGTTTTCCTATATGATTGGTGTCTGCACAGAGCCCACTGCTTTCCTACTGAGAGCAAGGGTCTCACTCTGCAGCATGCTGGCAGGGGACAGGCTTTTCTACTCGGGCTGTGTTTTCCAAGGAACCGAACTGTAAGGCTTTGAACAGTTTTTGTTTTGATGCCCCTGGAATGTGTTTAGCTGGTTTTAGTTGAGTTCAATTGGGCTTTATTCAAGCTGCTAGCAGGTTTCGGTAGACTTTCAATATGCTAGCAGCTTGTTTTAAAGGGACAGTCAGTTTTCCATTAAGATCTATGTTGAATCTTCCAAAGCTTGCTGTACACATTGCTTTACTGTTTATTTCTACTTAAAGCTATATGCTGAGAGCACAGCCGCGCTAGAGCCCGGACGGATCCCGATAACACTGTCCAGATCCACCCCGCTGTCTGATTGACAGCTGGCTCTGCCTCTCTAGAGTCAGAGCCAGCTGTGCCCGCCCCATCCATTCCTCCAGTCAGCGTTGGAGGATCAAAGATGGAAATCTCTGTGGGGTGGCGGAGGGGGGGTGGGGGTCGGTGACTGACAGTCAACGCTCTCTGCAGGGAGAGGATCGGGAAGTCAGCGATCGGCGGTATGTGTTGACGTTCTGTACAATAGAGCCGACGTGTGACAGCTTCAGTGTCACAGGTCGTCTTGAATTATGGGGATGAGTGTATTTCACTCACCCCATAATTCTCCTTTTAAGGCTTTAAGTACTTCAGGTACTTTAACGCATGAAGTACAAATAAACACTAACAGGGTTATTCAGAAAAGGGTGAAGAGTTTGGAGAAGTGAACAATCTCGGACAACATAGCTGAACTGGAAAGTGAGCTGAATTGGAGAATGTTTCCAGTTCAGCTATGTTGTCCTAGATTGTTCACTTCTCCCACCTTCTCCAAACCCTTTACCCATTAGTGAATAACCTTGTAAATGTTGTTTGTGTACATAATGTGAAAATATACATGGGGGCAGCCATAGTTGTGCCTGTTCCTCTTATTCCAGGCAGTGTTTGTCTGAAAAAAGTGAACTGTGAATTCTTTAATGACATGCATAAAACACCCCAAATCCTTTTGGTAACGAGAGACTGTAATCTTATCCTGGGCTGTGTAAGAGCACTGTTTAAAAAAAAATAATAATGTGATGCTGACACATGAAGAGTGATTTTTAATGGTGCGTCCACTTTAATCTTTGAGTATAGGTCTACTTTAAACCTTCTATTGCTGGAAGAGGTGGTTCTACAAAAACACATTTCAGAGATTCATTACTTTTGCAAACAACATCCATGTTCAATTTTTTAACCAGTTGACATCCGGGTGTTAAACCCCCTTCCCATCGAGGCCATTTTTCAGTATTCAGCGCTGCGGTACTTTGACTGACATTTATTCCGTCATGCAGCGCTGTACTGAAATTAATTTTATACCCTTTTTTGGGGACAGATAGAGCTTTCTTTTGGTGGTATTTATTCACCACTGGGGTTTTTATTTTTTTACTATATTAAGGAAAAATTACCGAAATTTAAAAAAAAAAACTAGTTTCCCCTATATTAAATGATAAAACATTTATTATTACCCAATTTTTTGGTAAAATATAAAAGATGGGGTCACGTCGGGTAAAAAGACACTAAACATGTCAAGCCTTAAAATTGCGTGCGCGCGCGAAACCTCAAAAAACGATAATACCCAAAATTGGCCATAGGCGACGCTTTAAAAGCTGTTACCGCTCATCAGTTTAGTGTTATCAGTGATTGATGGCCCTAAAATGATTGCTCTCACTGCGACGTTCGCGGCGATATGTAACATGTGTAGCGCAATTGTAATTTTTGCGCGCTGGGGCACCGGACGCGTATTTACGTTTATAGGCGCGTAAACGTGGGGGTGGGGGAGTTAAACATTTTGGGGGGGTTTTTCCCCTTTTTTTATATGTGACTTTTATTTTATTTTACTTTTTTATGTGTTACTTTTATTTTTTTTTATTTATATTTACTTTTTTGCACTTATTGTTATTGCTATTATATAGGGGGATAACAATCCCCCTATATAATAGCAAAGGCACACTGACAGGTCCTCCTTTATGGAGACATTAGGGGTCTCTAGGACCCCTAATGTCACCTGTGGACCCCAAAAGAAGCTGATGAAGCAGAACGAGCACATATAGACGATCGGCGGGCTATGGAGCCGCTGATCGCCTATATGTGAAACACCCGGTAACGGGTGTGTGCAATAGTCGGGTCTTTTCTGCCCGTGCGTGCCCGCTAGGGGGCGCGCGCGAGCAGAAAAAAATTGCCGTCTGGAGACGGCAACCCGCAAATGCTGCAGTGCCGTCCGTCCGTTTTTTTACTACGGGCGGATGGCAAGTGGTTAATTTCATTCTAAAATGTTTTTGCTGAGATAAAATAGTGTGACGTTAAATAAAGTTCGTTTTGAGGTTGAAGCGGGACTGGCAGTAATAGGCAACATATCAGGTCCCTCCTCCATCACCGCTTGCTGCTTTAGGGCCCATTTGCACTATTGTGGTAATGCATATGTAGTAACATACATTAGTGTGATGCATTCTGAATGGCACCCCTACAAGCCGTGCTGATGGACATGTAATGCAGCACAATGCGTGCCAGCGCCCCAGTGCTCATTGTGGCACAGACTGCTGTTAAAAATGCTACATGTACCTTTTTTGGCGCATTTAAATGAATAGGCTGCCTTTATGCAGTGAAGGTGACGCAGGTTAATAAAATAATTTTGGTGTGATATTGGTTATTTAATAAAATGCAAGAATAGGTTCACGTGTCTGAATACATTTGCAAGGCCCTGTATATATTATTATGATATATGAAAGGACGGTGAACTTGTGCTTTTTTAAAGGTCGCTGAAATCATCGGTGACACCCTTATAATTTACAGCAGAGGGCACATTATCCCATATATTATGTATGATATAATATGTGAAAGGACTACCGACTGCATTCACATGCATTTATTTTAAAGCTTGTGTAGCTGTCGAGACAAGAAAGCAAAAGATCTGAAGCTGTAATATAATAGGGATATTAAGAATAAAGTGTGAAATACCAGAAAACATTTTACAGGAAGCAATAAAACCTGTGCATTGCCTGTGTAGGGTAAAGGAACAAGGTCACTTAACAACCCCAGAGGAATAGCAGAGATGTCACCAGCACACCAAAAAAGTTTCAGCAAAGGTCCATTTAATTACAAGTTGCCATTCAATTACAAGCGCTTTCGGGGCCTCAAGGGTTCAGTCCTTCTAAGCCTGATGAAGGGGAACCCTTAAGGTCCCGAAAGCGCTTGTAATTGAATGGCAACTTGCCATTAAATGGACTTTTGCAGAAAACGTTTTGGTGTGCTGGTGAGATCTATGTTGTTCACAGTGCCACCCATGGTCACTACAAGCACCCACCTGTACATACAAGATAGCTACTGTTCCGGTAAGCAGTGCAGCAAGATACCTACTCTGTTAACAACCCCAGACACCCAGGCACGCACACCCAGGCACGCACACCCAGGCACGCACACCCAGGCACGCACACCCAGGCACGCACACAGACACACACACAGACACACACACATATCTAATCCTTTATCTATCTTTATCTATCTATCCTATCTATCTAATGCTTTCATGATAGGCTTTAAAGTAAATGCAAAAAACTAAAATGTGATATTTTGCAGCTTACTAGACTTAGATGTAGTGGGTGCTTTACTTTCTTTAGGCCAGTGCCTTTCAGGGACTCTTAGGATCCCCAATCATCAAGGCATTGTGTGTTGTAAGACCCCAATGTGAACTATACTAAGCCCAAATTGGTTAATAGTGATCATAAAGGAGAACAATGGGGTCAAGGCTTTTCCCCATAGTTCTCCTGAGGGTCATGGGAAAACACAAACTAGCGTCCTCCCGAGACTCAAAGCTCAGTATACTGAGACGCTGCAAGCCGGAACAGATCCCGACATTGCTGTCCAGATCCACCCAGCTGCGTGATTGACAGCTGGCTCTGCCTATCCAGAGGCAGAGCCAGCTGTGCCCGCCCCTCCCCCATCCGTTCCTCAAGTACCTGCAGGGAGTCGTGAGGGACAGTCACGGCTCTCTGCAGGGATAGATCAAGAAGTGAGCGAGCGACGGTATGTGTTCGCTCACTTCCCGAGCTACTGAGCCGACCTGTGACAGTTTCATTGTCACAGGTCGGCTCAAATTATGAGGCTGAGTGAAAATCACTCGCCTCATAATTCTCCTTTAAGTAGTAGTGCAGAGTGTTTCATGGTAAAGTGAGCTTCAGCAGCTGATTTTTAGCTCAGAGTCCTGATGAAGGCAGACCCAAAACCCCTGAAACGCATTTGCTTATCATTTATGCTGAATATACAGGATTGAATCCACAATAAATCATTCAGATGTCATGTTTGACCCTCTTTTCCTTTAAATCATCTGCGTTCCATGTCATGCATGCTTGGAAGTGGCCTTTCCGGAGTTATTACACTCAACTCTTCTTACATCTTACGGTGCAAAGCATTGGATCCATTGCCTCAATCCCATATACCCCTCAAACTAGTTATAAGACAATGAACCAAAAACTATTTAGTTTTTTTACAAGGCACATGTCGGCCCTGGAAAGGGTGTGCAGCCGAGGAGTAAGACGGTAACTGTCCCTCTAAATGGTTCTATCTAACCATTTCACACTAACCTCATTTTGCAGTAACTTTTTTCTTTAGTCTAGAGCTCCTCCTTAAGCTGTAGGAATTTCCGCCTGTCTGCCTGCGATTTATTGTTACTGATGAAAGGGCCCGATTGAGGTGGGCAGCAATCAATTAGGCTGATTGCGTTACATAATACAGCTGTTATTATAAGAGAGAGGGTGAAGAAAAGATCGTACACCCACCCAGAGCTGTCAGAAGTATAGCATGTGCTGCTTGTTTTTATTATTCTGCAGTTGACCCCTCTGAAGGATTGACGACCTTAGCTCTTCTTTTTTTTTTTTTCTAGAATTAATTTTTACAGCTACTTTTGCTTTTGCAATGTCTGTGATGCAATCAGCGGTTTCTAATCTGGTTTTATAACTGATTCCATTAGGGTGGTGACGAGCTCTGTAACCAGCATAGGATTTCCTGTAATTCCAATCTGTGATAAGGATCACTATTTATCCATCTTATGTCTGATATATATGGTGCTGGCTGTCAGGGTACCAAGAAAAACTTAAAGTGCAGGTTTAAAAAATATCAATAAACATAAATGGCAAGAAACAATGGAGAAAGTCCAGGGCGTCGTTGGTGCCAAGCCAGCGGTGAGATGCCAAAGCGGGAAGTCGGAGGAACCAGGTCAGGGAATACTGAGGGCAGAATAAACGGAAACAAGCAGGAGTCAGGAACCAGGAGATCAGCCAGCCAGAGCTAGGGTCATACACGGAAAACAGGAACAACAGCAGAGAACTTGGTAGATCAGAACACACGTAAGGGTAGAGACTGAATGGACAAGCTGATGGTTAAATAGTGAACTGGTGTTTGCATCATCACTCTGAAACAGGAGTTTGTCAGAACATTTGTCGGTAGTTGCAGAATGACGATGTTTATGGGTTTGGTCATAAGAGGCCACCAAAGAGGAACAAACAGTGTCAGACACACTGCACACAATACAGGCTGCTGGTAACTAGACAATGTCAGGGTGAGAAACCCTGACGCTGGCACACAGGTGAAGAGAAGCAGCGGGCCTGGGTGCAGCATGTCTGGCTATATGAACTATATCAGCTAAATGAAGCAATCACAGGACTTGTCCAGAGCATAAGAAGAAAAGTTGTTGTTTAATGTATTTACTTGAGGAAAAGGTTACCTTGAGAAAGGTGGGCAAGGCCCTCCTGAAACATTGGTCTGAATAAACAACAACCTTTTTGTCTTAAGCAGGGCCAAGCAAAGTCAGAGCATGGGCCGAGCTAAGGCACAGGCAGGACCAAGCTGAGGCAGAGCTGTGGGCGGCACAGCTGGGGAGGGAGCTTCTCCTGCTTCCGCAGTGCCCAGATGTCTCCTGCTCTGTGCAGGACTGAGCTATAAAGCTGATAGCTCAGTCCTGCAGATTACACTGGAAGATTGTGGCTCTCCCTGTATAACCAGTAAAACGTCACTCTGCAGTCAGAATAGCAGCTGCCCACTCTCTTTCGGGAGATCGGTGTGCTCCTGGTAAACAGAGTACAGCACCCGGCTGTCATGAAGCTCCAGTGATTACACAGGGAAACCCACGTTCTCCCTGTGTAATCTGCAGGACTAAGCTGTCAACTTGGCAGGTCAGGTCCTCCTCTGCATTCATTTATGAATGAAAGCTACTGTAGGGGCACAGACAGCAATAAAAAAAAGTGACAGAGGCTCTGACTATTCTACAATTCCAAATGTTTTGGCTTTTGGTACCCTATAAAAAAATCATCCTCCATCTTGTCCTTTAAATTATTAACCACACCACTTCTACCACCTCTGATCTGATGAGAATGGTTCAAACGGTGCTGTCCACATGTATCTCTTTTTCCTGTCGTGTCACTACTGTGCTGCTCACTGTTCTCCATGCTGGAGGCTCTGACATGAGGAAGCAAAACCTGCCTCTACCAAGATGGAGGCATCCGCATAGAGACACAGTCTAGAACAAGGCATGGCAAACCAGTAATAAGTATAAGTTCAGGTTTGGTCCTTACCCGAGCTTATCCGAACCCAGCAGTTAGGTGTCCGTGCACTCCTAATGGGCTGCACCCAGGGAACTCCCTGCCCCACATGTAAACAAAGAGAAGGATGCTGGTGACTTCCTTGACCTTCTATGGTCATTGGCGCTGAACAAATATGGCCACATAAGATCAATGATGTCACCAGCATCTTACCCCATGGTTTAAGTGCAGGTTGGGGAATGCCAAGGCCAGAGCTGATGCATTCATTGACACCTAACTACCAGCTTCAGATGAACTCTGTTCCAGACTAAACCCAAGCTCATCCAAGGGTCATACACGGAAAACAGGAACAACAGCAGAGAACTTGGTAGATCAGAACACACGTAAGGGTAGAGACTGAATGGACAAGCTGATGGTTAAATAGTGAACTGGTGTTTGCATCATCACTCTGAAACAGGAGTTTGTCAGAACATTTGTCGGTAGTTGCAGAATGACGATGTTTATGGGTTTGGTCATAAGAGGCCACCAAAGAGGAACAAACAGTGTCAGACACACTGCACACAATACAGGCTGCTGGTAACTAGACAATGTCAGGGTGAGAAACCCTGACGCTGGCACACAGGTGAAGAGAAGCAGCGGGCCTGGGTGCAGCATGTCTGGCTATATGAACTATATCAGCTAAATGAAGCAATCACAGGACTTGTCCAGAGCATAAGAAGAAAAGTTGTTGTTTAATGTATTTACTTGAGGAAAAGGTTACCTTGAGAAAGGTGGGCAAGGCCCTCCTGAAACATTGGTCTGAATAAACAACAACCTTTTTGTCTTAAGCAGGGCCAAGCAAAGTCAGAGCATGGGCCGAGCTAAGGCACAGGCAGGACCAAGCTGAGGCAGAGCTGTGGGCGGCACAGCTGGGGAGGGAGCTTCTCCTGCTTCCGCAGTGCCCAGATGTCTCCTGCTCTGTGCAGGACTGAGCTATAAAGCTGATAGCTCAGTCCTGCAGATTACACTGGAAGATTGTGGCTCTCCCTGTATAACCAGTAAAACGTCACTCTGCAGTCAGAATAGCAGCTGCCCACTCTCTTTCGGGAGATCGGTGTGCTCCTGGTAAACAGAGTACAGCACCCGGCTGTCATGAAGCTCCAGTGATTACACAGGGAAACCCACGTTCTCCCTGTGTAATCTGCAGGACTAAGCTGTCAACTTGGCAGGTCAGGTCCTCCTCTGCATTCATTTATGAATGAAAGCTACTGTAGGGGCACAGACAGCAATAAAAAAAAGTGACAGAGGCTCTGACTATTCTACAATTCCAAATGTTTTGGCTTTTGGTACCCTATAAAAAAATCATCCTCCATCTTGTCCTTTAAATTATTAACCACACCACTTCTACCACCTCTGATCTGATGAGAATGGTTCAAACGGTGCTGTCCACATGTATCTCTTTTTCCTGTCGTGTCACTACTGTGCTGCTCACTGTTCTCCATGCTGGAGGCTCTGACATGAGGAAGCAAAACCTGCCTCTACCAAGATGGAGGCATCCGCATAGAGACACAGTCTAGAACAAGGCATGGCAAACCAGTAATAAGTATAAGTTCAGGTTTGGTCCTTACCCGAGCTTATCCGAACCCAGCAGTTAGGTGTCCGTGCACTCCTAATGGGCTGCACCCAGGGAACTCCCTGCCCCACATGTAAACAAAGAGAAGGATGCTGGTGACTTCCTTGACCTTCTATGGTCATTGGCGCTGAACAAATATGGCCACATAAGATCAATGATGTCACCAGCATCTTACCCCATGGTTTAAGTGCAGGTTGGGGAATGCCAAGGCCAGAGCTGATGCATTCATTGACACCTAACTACCAGCTTCAGATGAACTCTGTTCCAGACTAAACCCAAGCTCATCCCTGATCAGCAAAAGGTTCAGATCAATGCCCAGATAATATTGGTAAGTATCTCTTTGCCCCCTCTGTCTACTTCTTTCGGGTACAGCTTTCAGAGTTCGGTTCCTCTTTAACTTCCAGGTATAAAGTAGTAATCGCCCGCACCCCCAGGTCCCATGCATCAATCCGTTGCTTTTTGCCCGATGAAAGGACCATGTTAGGTTCCGAAACGTTGATTTCGGCTTGTGATGCCATGTGTATCTGACGTCAATAAAAGGACGGATTGATGCATGGGACCTTGGTGTGCGGGCAATTACTTCTTTATACTTGGATTTGTGCAGTGGCTTATGCTTCGCACCCAGCACCCCCAAGGGATTCCGGTCTGGAGTGCAATGGTACACTCGTAAATCTTTAACTTCCAGGGAGCAGGAAAACAACCTCTGAAGCTTAAAATAATTTGTTTAAAAATAATTATAAATAATAATAATAATAACAAATGCCCAACACACCAGTGCATACAGCTTGGACCCCTTATCAGCAGCACTTCTGCGTGATGAGGTCTACGCATTTCATCATAAAGACTTCATCAGAGATTTCCAACAATGGGGACACCGTCATTACCTGTGGTGGTAAAGCGTGGTGTTATATGGAAGGAAATCATACAGATCGGAATTAACTCGTAGTGGGTTTTTTTTTTTTTTAGCTTTTAGTTTTAGATTGTGTTTGTGCCATTTATCTGTAATTTTAGATGTTGACATATAGACACACACTCATAAGATGTAGATGTATAGGAACATGCAATTATACTAGTTGTTTGCAAATTATTCAAATGTAGTATGCAAATCAGAGCAATTAGACACTCATGGCCTCTTCCCTGTTGTAGCGTGTGATTAATATAATTACAGGTTATCAATAAAGTTTAGTTTCAGCATCAATGAAGTATTGGTATTCATCTAGTTCCATCAATAAGAAAAGTTTAATCCTGGCTTCAGAGTTTTCATTCCCTCCGTTCTGTTCGTGAGAGGCTTATAACCATTCTTTCTCCTGATCATCCAGAATGAAATTATTTTTCGGTACAATAAGCTGATCCATATTCATAGGGGCTCTCTGTATCTTTAAATGAGATGTTGGTTATTTTTTTTCGTCGGGAACGCGGTTCAGGAATTTTGCATATTTTCAGCCATCTGTCCTTGGCGATCAGACCGACTCATTTGTGATGCAACAATGCTCAAATGATTGTAAAACGCTTGAATTATGTATGTTGGATGTGATTGTTTATTTTTTTTTCTGTTCGCAGAATCTGTACAGCCAGCTGAAATCGGCACCGGCGGACAGCCTGACCTTCAAACTGGCTCTGTGCCTGTGCATGGTAAACTTCTATCATGGAGGGGTGCGAGGTGTGGCGCATTTGTGGCAGGAGTTCGTACTGGAGATGCGCTATCGGTGGGAGAACAATTCTATAATTCCAGGGTGGGTACCCCAGGCTGTTTATGACATTGTTTGTGTCTTGTTTATTTTAAAGTTAGCACTCCGTATTCCATCCCAACCTCTGCAGCAGATTTGAATTTATAAGTATATACTGTAGATTGTGGCATTTTCACTGCCTGCCATGCCCAGGGCTGGTGCAGTGTTCATGTCCTTTAGAGCTCTCGGCATCTTGTGCGTGTGAACCATGCCTGGACATTGAATATGATAGAACCCGCAGAAACATGCACAGAGCTTAGGAAAAAGGCCATTATTCTCTATGGCCAGGCCCGGCATATGCACACGGTTTCACAGGGCATAGGAAGCTTCAGAGGAGAGAAACACGGCACCGGCACCAGCCTTAAAGTGACATTAAAGTCCCCCCCATGTAAATGTCAGCACTTACCTTAAATGATGTCTCCTTATTCCGATCATCTTCTTCTTTCCTGATGTTTTCATCTGTCCCTCCAGAGATGCGGCGGCTCTCCCATCCAGCGCTGACTGCTCTGTCCCTCCGATCAGCGGTGCCTGCATGCAGGTGCACACGTCCATAGACTTACCTTGCATCTCTGCTCGTCTCCCGGCCGAGAATAGGAACTGCGCATGCGCCCGCCCCAAGATCCTTTGCGGCCGTACGGGCAGTTCCTGATTCTCGGCGCGGGCGCGCGCAGCGATTACGAGGTAAGTTTAAACCTAGTTAAAGCGTTTTGTTTTTTTTAAAACTTTTTGCCTATATCTAGTGCTTGCTAGAACCCCTTTAAGCCGGCCATACACATTACAACCATCGCAAGATGGTTGTAAGGTAATTAAAAAAAGTACGCCCATCTGCCCATCTTCGACAGACACATTTTACTTGCGATCATCGCAAGCCCGCCCCGCTAAGGGGCGGGTTTCAGATGACTGTAATGCTGAACGGCAGTGTGCGCTTGCGCACAACGGCCCGTGTGGCATTTGTGTTACGAGCAGGCCACAAACTTGCCGAAAATCATACGATTCTCAGCAGGTTTTCAAACATGCACGTAAGACAAAACACGTGCGACCGTACAGTATAAACGGTCACACGCCTTCCATACACCTGCCGATTATCGTACGATCGCAGGATTTCCCGCGATTATCGTACGATAATCGGCAGGTGTATGGGCACCTTTTATACAGCATGCACCTGTGTTTCTTCATTTACTGTGGGGGTGAAATCTACATTGCAACTATAAAAGGGCGCTTATTCTTTAACTTACCAATGTAACATTTCTAATACGAATGGCCTGTTTTAGTACTATTACAGTTCAATATTTGTTTTTTTATTAGATCTTTCCGAAATGGAAGCTATACTGGTTATTGGTAATTATTTTTGTTGTTTCTTTTTAAAATATATGTCCAGCAAAAACACTTTTTTTAAATTTTTTTTTATTTAAAGCCCGTTTCCACCTTTTGCAGAGGTATTTTTAAAAACACATATGTCAGCAAGATGCAGGAGTGCACATGAAGCAGGCGTATGCAGTTGCTGTATATGAACACGCATACCTACTTTCTTTTGTCCTCTTCATCTCCTCATGGCTTCTTTTATAAAATGGCCGCCTCTGTGCTTTGCAAGCAGTCTGTGTATATTAAAAATAATAAATGTACTGCACCAATATTCAAGCGAACAGCTACCAGGCACTAGGGTGTACACACACTGTAAAAGTGCCCATACACCTTGCGATTATCGTACGATAATCGCCGGGAAATCCCGCGATCGTACGATAATCGCAAGATGTATGGAAGGCGTGCAACCGTTTTTACTGTACGGTCGCACGTCTTTTGTCGAACCAGTATGCTTCTTCTTCTGCATGTTTCTAGCCTGCTCGTTCGACAACTGCAGAACGGGCCGGTGTGCGCATGTGCCCGTTGCGCGTTTAGCATTGCGGTCATTGGAAGCCCGCCCCTCAGCGGGGCGAGCTTTCGATGATCGCAAGTACGATGGGCAGATCGTACAAGCTTTTAATAAGCTTACGACCATCGCAAGACAAAAGTCTTGCGATGGTCGTAAGGTGTATGGGCACCTTTAGTGTGTATATGTGAATATAAATGTAGCTAAATGTGCCAAGCTAAGCATGACAATAAAACATTACAGTGAGTTTTAACACCTGTCTCTGGGCAGGTTAATAACACCACCTAGCTCCAATTATGCAAATGCTATCAACACCTGGTTGTGACTAACATATATTATGTGGATTGGAGCAACATTCACCATATTTATTCCCAGATAATTTTTGTACAAGTCATTCTGAGAAAGCTGGTCGGATGACCAGTGAAACATCTTCAAGAAAAATACAGCAAGTCCAGTTGCTTTGATTTGTTTTTGTACAGATATACCATGACCTGGATGAATGAGAACCTTCACAAACATATTACAGTGAGGTATGTCCACTCAGGACATGTTACTTCACAGAAATTGTGAGTTCAATTGCAAGTCAGTGGGCCCTCCATTAACTTGTACCATCCGATTTTGGTGTGACTGCACCCTTTAAGTAGAACTATGGGCAAAAGCAAAAATTACATATGTTCTGCAGTTTGTAAATCGCATTAACACGTCAGTGTTTGTTTACCCGAGTCCATCCTGTGATGTAGTTTTTTCACTCGTTGATCCTGTAAGCAGGTCAATTGATTTTCCTCTTCCTGTAATTGAGTGACAACGCCGTGCTATTTGCAGTGAAATCAGTTTGATGTTGCAATCTGATTGTACAATCTCCTTCAGCTCTACCAACAACTAAGTCATGCAATTGCTGCCTTCACTGGATACAAAGTAATTGGTTGGATTAGGTAAATCTAAAGTTGATTGTACAAAGATTGTATGGTTCAGATGGAACATGCATGGTTCACTAAAATAGACATGTCATTTTAGATGGACTTCAAGTAAGTCACAAATAAAGGAAAATCCAACTGAAGCTAACACTTTGTAAGCAGTTGCAGCAGAAGTTTGTTTTTTTTCTTGTGAAAAAAAGGTTTAGAAAAAGGTGCGCGGCTATCTGATTGACGTTGCCACGCGCGTGCATGATGACGTCATCGCACATGCACGGTCGTCTTATTAGCGCCTGCCGGTGGCCATCTTGGTGATGGACGCCGGCAGAGAGAGGTGGGGACATTCACCCGGCGGGATGAGGTATGCCGCCCGGTCCTCTCCTCTCTCCTGACACTGTCGGACTCTCGGTCCATGACTTGAGTGCCCGACTGTTTAAAGGGGGTGACACCAAAATGACTGTTAGTCATTTTGGTGTCACCCGGGTGCGGGCAAGCACCCCCATTGTGACGCTACTGGACCAGAGGTATAAAAGTGACCATTGTAAGCACTCCCATCAAATGCAATGAACAGCTTGGCCTGCTTTTACATTTTGAGAAAAATTAAATCAAAGACGTGAAATAAATAAAAAAAGGAATTAGTATATATGGAATACTATCATTCCAGGTATTACCCTCATACAGAACCCCATAAACTTTTACCTGCTCGAAGCGGCCTTTAATATATAACAAAAGGATCTGCAAATGCAAAATAGTCACTTCTGTGATGACTAATGGAATTCTATAACAAGCTTCTTTCAGCAGAGCCAAAAGCTGAAATAGCTGACTATGTGAAAACGAGATGAGCGCTCCCTCTGCTGGCTGAATAGAAGACTGCGCAATATTACTATGCAATATTTCACATTTCTCTTACTAAAGAAAAAAAATATTTAACCACTTACTGTGAGTGGCCGTACATATATCACTGCTTTATCAGCTTCTTTGGAGTGTCTCGGTGTGATTTGGAGTCTGAAAGACCCCTAATGTCTCCATAAAGAGGACCTGTCTGTCACACACTATCTGCTATTACATAGGGGGCTTGTTAGCTATTTGATAGCAATAAAGTTAAGTGTAAAAAAAAAAGTTTAAAAAATAAAAACATTTACCGTATATACTCGAGTATAAGCCGTCCCGAATATAAGCCGAGGTACCTAATTTTAGCCAAAAAAACTGGGAAAAAGTATTGACCCGAATATAAGCCGAGGGTGGGAAATGAGGCAGCTACTGGTAGATAGATACCATTAAAATACATTAATATTTATTTAAAAGAAAAATAACCTAGCTCTGTAAGTGGAAAAGGGGGTACAGGGCTACATATCATGTACTACGGATCATTTAACCCATTCATATTAGCAGAGGATAATTGTAAATCTATTGTTCAGTGAATTTAAAAACTGGCAAAAACTATGTAGAGTCCTTCGCCCCCCACGTGCACGCACATACATACGCAAACACGCGTGCAAAGCCGAAAATTGCGCTACACATGTTACATATCGCCGGAGTGAGAGCAATAATTCTACAGCCATTGATCACTGTTGGCACTAAACTGATGAGCGGTAAAAGCTTTTAAAGTGTCCTCTATGGGAAATCTGGGGCATTTAATTTTTTTGCGGCTTTACAGCGAATGCAATTTTAGGGCTTGACATGTTTGGTATCTATTTAGCCAACGTGACCCCGTCTTATATATTTTACCAAAACATTTTTTTTTTATTCTACAGAGCCTCGGCTTTCAGAGAATATACAATTTTTCGGGGGTTTAAAGCAGTTTTTTAGCCAAAAATTAATATTATGTGTGTGCAAATGTAAGAAATTGCTCCGGACAACAAGTAGTTAATTGTTTACTTTGTTTTTTTTGTGCTGACCATGATAAACTTTGTACAAAACCAATACATTCCCTTCAAAATCCTTTTTTTTTATTTTGGCAAATGCACTGAACACTCAGAAAACTGCCGTTTATAAACCGAATAAGTGCAGAAAGGGGTTCTGTTAATTACAGATGTTCAGCCTGCTGCCCACGCACGGTGATTTTTTTTTCTGTTTCAGACCAAAACAATCTTATCTTCCAACTTTTCTTTTTAATTGAAGCTGAACTCCGGGAAAATGACTAAATGCACATTTTAAATACATAAAACCGGTTTCATCTGCCAAAAGGTTTTTAATTCTGTCCAGAAGTCTTGTGATACACAGAACCCTGGAACATTGCAAGACCAAGACGGCTTCCTATATGATAGTATGTAAAGTATGCATTCAAGTGTAAGTGGTAATGAAATCCGGGACCTCAGTGCTACAAAGTGGGTGTGCTTAACCACTAAGCTTCCATATATTTATCTGTTTATTTTTGGGGTGCTGTCCATTGCATTGCAGAGTTAATTGCACCCCAACACACCTTGGTTATAGTGCACAGATGGCTATGCTTTGTGTTCTGTCTTGCGCTGAAGAAAATTGTGCATGGTTCATTTTTCTGTGTGCTAAGGTGTCCTCACTGCCCATTCAAAATTATATATGTATATATTTATATCTATAAGTGTGTGTGTGTGTGTGTGTGTGTGTGTGTGTGTGTGTGTGTATTCTTTGGGTACCTTAGTTTTCTTTTCCTCCCCATTCCTCTCTCAGTGGCCATTTTTACTATGGGCGGATTAATATATCTTCCTTTACTTCCTGGAACTCTAGCACATGTCACTAGGACATGTGACCATACACATCATCTCAGGGGAGGAAAATGCCTTTCCCTGAGATCTCGTGAGATTACAGATGATATTTCCCAGCAATGCTCTGCTGATGCAACCTTCCCAGGATGCAATGTTTGGGCACATTACATCACTAATGGCCAAGAGGACCAGGAAGTGGAAATGTATGAATGTAATGTGATTTCATATCAGCATGCTGAGGTGATTTTTAGTGAAAGGGGGTAAAGGTCTGCTTTAAGTCTGTATCTGAACCTGAGAATATGTAGGCCAATGTGTTCTCTGGTTCTAGGCTCTGCCCTCTTGTAGTTTTTAGAGGTAAGTTGCAACAGGGAAATCCATGTGACCAAGGACTGCGATCTCATTTAAAAGAACTGCAATGAGCCAGCATAATCTGGTTGCAAGCTGAGCAGACTATGATTTTGCACTTATTGCTGTATATTTTAGGTAGTGTTAAAAATGATTTCCAGGCACAAAAAGGCTGCCTACAGAAAACTACAGGAGGGGGCGGAGACAAGATCAGTCACCCTGCACAAGGAGAGAGAGCAGCAGTGACTGGTCTTTTTTTGCAGTAGTGGTGGAGACAAGACCAGCCACCAGGCACAAGGAGAGAGAGCAGCAGTGACCGGTCTTTATTACAGGAAGCTCCAAGTGTCACACTGGATTACTGCACAGATCTGGAAGGAATACACAAAGCTCACCAAGATTCCAGAAGGAATACACATGACTCTTGTATGTAGACAATATATGCTCAACCCGGAGTTCAGCTTGAATGGTCTCCTGATTTGTTTTTACAAACTCCTAACATAGTGAAATATAAGCACATAGGCCTTTACAATACTGTCTTTCTTGTCTTCCAGGTTAAGTAGCGGCCCTCCAGATCTTAAATGTTGCTTACTTCACCAAAAGCTCCAGGTACGCATTCATTTTTTTTTTACAGTATAATAAACTTGTGTATTCAGACCTGAAGCATGTAGTGCTTTATGTTTTATATGTTCTGTCTCCCTATCCTGTAGATGCTGAACTGCTGCATTGAGCGGAAGAAGTCACGGGATGATGCTAAGAAGGCAGAATCCTCAGACAAGAACGCGTCAGCTTATTCTAGAGAATCTGAAAAGGGCAAGTATGACGTGGGGAAGTCCTGGGACTCTTGGAGTGACAGCGAGGACGAATTCTTTGAGTGTCACAGCGACACAGAGGAACTGAAAGAGGACGCAACTAGGAAACAGTCAGCTAAAGAGGCGGCACCGCTAAAACCTGACGGGCGCTTACATCAGTTCGGAAACATGACCTTATTGAGTACAGCAGAGCCTCTCTACATTCCGATAACACAGGTAAAAGTAACAATTTATATACAGTAGGTCTTTTCATTGCAACAAAGAACACTGCCCAGCAGCTTGTCATTTCTGTCCATCTAATATGGGCGAATGTGAGAGAGGCAAATATGTACAAAAGCATTGCTAGCCAAGGATGGGATAAAATCGCTCCACTTAATAGCAAAACAGACCTCAGTGCATCTAACTTCTAAATGCAGTTGTATACATTTGTAAGTACAGGCAGTCTCCGAGTTACAAACATCCGACTTGCATACGACCCCTGCTTACAAACTAAGGCTATTACTGCACATCAGGGGGGTCCCAGGCTGCAGCCAAAGTGTACCGCGCAGCATTTCAATAGTTGTAATGCTACCGCACCCGTGCCGACAAGGGGTGCCCGCCTTTTTGGGTCTGGTTTGTAGTACTGTACGTTAGAGAGGGGTGCCCGCCTCTTCTTCCGGGTCTCTGTGGGGTTTTTACTGCTGTCTGTATCCTCATTAGAAAGATTTAATCTCACTTAATGTCCTTGAGACAACAGGAAGTGAGAGCAAATCTACCCCTAGGAAGGGAAATTCACTCTTGTGTCTCCACTGAAGCTTTATCACCAATCCTTGTTTCCACGACAATCCAAAATTTTCAAAATTCAATTGTCACAGGGACAGAAAGTGAGGTGAAATCTTCTGAACAGGGGCACACACAGCAGAACAAACGTTACAGGGGGTAAGTCTTCCCTATGCTATCCCAAACTAAAAAATGTTTTGGCTGGAGTTACACTTCAAAAATTACCTGTTCCAACTTGCATACAAATTCAACTTAAGAACAAACCTACAGACCCTAAGAAGATTAAGGTACATTTGAACGTGTTATACTTCTTTTATTTGTGAAGTAGCATCACTGAAAGAAGAACTGAACTCAAAAACTGAAGATTTGATATGATATAGGAAACATGTACTTGTTGAAAAATTGACCTTTTATCTGGGATTCCTCTAAAAAATCGCACCGCACTTTCTAGTATGTGAGGGTGCCTAGGCACTCGTGTGCCGTCAGCCTCATATCAGTATATCTGCAGTGTGAGATCCAAGGCACTGCTGAATCTGACTAGTCACAGGAGATTTAGAGTGAGGTTTGCCCGATGTCAGTTCTGTGATGTCCACTGAATTTGACATACGGAAGCAAAACCCTGCCTCTGCCAAAATGGCTTCCCCTACGCAAGGACACAGTACAGAACAAGGTATGATAAGTCAGTATTGGGGAAAGTAAGTAGCTGCAGGGAGACCACAGGCAATACCGATGACTTGTCCTTTGTCTTCTGCATGCCTTTTTTGGGCCTCACAGACATTGCACAGTCAGAGACTGCAGACCTACAAGAGAAAATGGTCAGAGAGTACAGGTATACTACAGGTGTGGTTGAAGACTGGCGAAATGCTGGCAACTCTCAGAGACTGGGATTATGTTACATTATATTGGTAGAGACCATTACCATTTACAGCCTTTTTATAAAATCAACAATGGTATTTGTTGGGGTCCAGGAGCCACATGACACGCATCAATGCTAAGGCCTCATTTACACTGCGCTAACCCCGGGCGTACACATCCGTGCGCGCCCATAGCGGGCCTTTCCCAGGGGGGGGACACAGGTACTGTGTGTAGCAGCCTGTTCTTCCCTATGGGAGGACAAGGCTGTATGCACACCCAAATTGCACATCAGACAGGATGGATACTGGCGTGTATGCTCCAAATTAGCGCAGTGTAAATGAGGCCTAATTGTGTGGGTCCAAGAGCCACATGACAAGCACTGATGCTGATTGTTGGGGTCCAAGAGCCGTATGAGGAGCACCGATGCTAATTGTTGGAATCGAAGAGTAACATTACAGGCACAGATGCTAGCAATAAGTAGTAACCCATTCATTCAAAAAGCCAGACATAATACAAAATCTGCAGCATGCTGCCCTACCTTTTAAAGGAGAACTATGGGGTCAGGGCTTTTCCCCATAGTTCTCCTTTGGGTTACGGGAGGACACAAACTAGCGTCCTCCCGTCACCCTAAGCTCAGTATACCGCGAGCTAGACGCTGCAGCCGGGACGGATCCCAACATGTCTGGATCCACCCAGCTGCGTGAGTGACAGCTGGCTCTGCCTATCTAGAGGCAGAGCCAGCTGTATCCGCCCCCTCCCCCGTCCATTCCGTCAGTCAGCGCTGGTGGATCGGAGGGGGGAATCCAGCCCGTCCCCTGCCACGGCAGAGAGCCGTGACAGGACCGAGAAGTTACATAGTATTTGAGGTTGAATAAAGACATATGTCCATCAAGTCCAACCTTTTTTTTGTATGTGTGTATGGTCCTATTGGTGTGTAGTGTGATAAAAGAGTACTTGTACCCCTGTATATTACGGTCCCTGAGGAAATTGTCCAGTCGCCTCTTGAATGATTCTGCACTCTCAGCCGAAATCACAGCATGTGGCAGCGAGTTCCATATCTTGACCGATCTAACTGAGAAGAACCCCTTTGCCCCTTGTGCTGAAATTTTTTCTCCACCAATTTTAAATGGTGGCCTCTCGTCCGTGTCATCGAGTTAATTGTAAAAAGTTTGCTGCTAATGTTACTATCCCCGGTAAACATTTTATACATAAAAATCATGTCCCCCTTTTAATCTCCTTACTTCCAAGGAGAACATGTTTAATTTTAGAAGCCTGTTCTCATAACTCAGGTCCTCCATCCCCTTTATGATTTTGGTTGCCCTCCTCTGTACCCTCTCCAGTTCAAGGACATCCCCCCTGTTCACTGGTGCCCAAAACTGGACCGCATACTCCAGATGTGGCCGAACCAGTGATCTGTAAAGTGGCACAATTGCTTGCTTTGTTTACAGCCACCTGACACTGCAAGCTATTTTTCAGCCTGTGGTCTACAATGACCCCCAAATCTGTTTCCCTTTTGGATTTTCCGAGTGGAGCTCCCATTAGTGTGTAATCCGTTTTCTTGTTTTTAACCCCAAAGTGCACAATTCTACATTTATCCACATTAAACCTCATCTGCCATGTGGTTGCCCACTCCCCTATTTTATCCAGATCCCCCTGTAATGTTATAGTGTCAGATTCAGTGACTATACCTGTTAGAAAATAATATTTCTCGACTGACACTTACGATTTAAGCGTCTTAAGGTGATTAATCTTCATCAATGAATGTCCAGTTGTAGAGTGAAAAACTTGTGACTTTAATTGTATAATGGGAAGTCACAGCAGCATACAATGATATTGCAAAAGTAATATACAAATAGATAGTTCAAAGTATATAGTTCTTAGTTAATACAGAGTTTAAAGAGCATGTCACCTCGTTCTGAGTCTTTACCTCGTGGTATGGTTCTCTAAGGTTTCTGAACGGTTCAGCCCAAAATAGTCTTCTTAGCAGGTGGAATAACAAAGTCTCTTCTCAAATGGGCGTGTTAGAGTTCTATTCATGAGTGTGCATAGTGTCATCTAATGTAGTGTGATGAAGTGTCTAGTGTGAAGTCGCCTGTCGCTTATATTCCAAAATCGACGTTAATGATTTGTTTATCCTATAAGGCCATATATAGTGTAAGCATATTCTTAACTTATTTCTGATGTCACGACTCCCATACTTCTCTATATGGTGCGACCAAAACTACTTAAGTCATGAATTTTTAAATGTCATTCTACAACTCTATTTAAAACACAGAACCTTGTTCTTAAAACACTCCCCTAACAGCTGCTTCTTTACTAGTTCTATACAAATTCTGACATAGCTTCAGGTTTCAAGGACAGAAAGGATATGTCTTTAAAAGTTATACATCCATCTTCATTTAAACGCACGAGGTCACTGTAAATATATATATATATGCATGGGCCCATTCTATAATTACCTTTAAGCCAAATCAAATTTGAATCTATGTATTTTACAATACCCCTCCCGATTTTGGTATCATCCGCATAGATTAAACAGCATGGGGCCCAGAACAGACCCCTGCGGAACACCGCTCATGACCGTAGCCCAATCCGAGAAGGTGCCATTTATCGATACTCTTTGTACCCGTTCCTTTAGCCAGTTCTGAGCGAACGCCAGTATGTGTTCGCTCACTTCCCGATCTACTGAGCCGACCTGTGACAGTCTCATTGTCACAGGTCGGCTAGAACTATGAGGTGAGTGAAAAGCACTCCTCATAGTACTCCTTTAAGGAAAGAGAGACAATGGGGAGAATTCAATAAATTCTTAGCGACGCCTTTTGGACCACCGTCATCCTAGCAACTAATTACACTTCCCCTGACCCATTCAGCTGCCGGACGAGAAATTGCCCAGCCGGCAGCTGAATGCCAAGAAGAGACCGAGGATGCTTGCTGACCTCGTTACCAAAGTATGGCCATGACCGTAATCAATGAAAGCACCAACAGTGCAATTTACATTAAATAAATTCCTGAATTTAGAGCATGCTTACCTGGAATAGAACTAGAACTCCATGAGGTGCAAAGATGTAACAGAGAGAAACCGAGCTAATGGCTGCTTGTGCATGTACCAAATAGAAGAAAAAACACACCCCAACATATTTCATTTCAAAAGTAATTTTCTATATATTAAATCTGTAGCTTTCATTAAAATAATACCTGGTGATCCCTTGTTTAGCAATTCACTTGTGCTCATGCGTAGTCACCCTGACACATGAAGATAACAATCAGCCATTACAACACGGAGTGTGCAGATGTGGTCCACTGTTGTCACCATTAGGAAATCCACCCTGGGAAATGCCGTTCAGACATCTCTGGAGTACGTGTAGTAAGGTCGTGCCTGCAAATAGCTTGCATCAATTTAGTAGCACTGAGATGCAACAAAGGATGAAAAAAAAAGGTAAAAAAAGCTAATTTAAGTAACTTGATATCAGCCTCTGACAGTCCCCTGTACAATGGCACTCACTGGGAGAGAGAGGGTCAGCATTGGGACCCATTCAGGTATGCTACATGGGAACATGCTGAGAGGAAGCTAGAAAGAGAGAGATGACCTCATCAGTCTTCTACTTCTCCTTAACTCCCGGGGAGTGGGAAGTTGGACATCAATGTATTCCTTGAAGGACAAAAATACAAATGAATCAGCAGGTCAAACAGCTCCCATATATTTATTACCTTTTCTGTATTTAGCTCTTTGCCTGCAGTTCCGTTTCAGAACTTTTCTTTCTTGCTGGGATGAATAAATAAAAGAAAGAGGTTGGCAGAAATACCTTTTTTTTTTCTGAAGAAAATGCTTTGCTGCTCACATGATGGTCAGAGTTCAGATTCGGTGCTCCCCTTCAGCAGTGATCATGTAACCAAATGTTCATGCTTTTGGTCATTTGTGTGAGCAGCATTGGTGGGGCCTTGGTAGATCATCTTCTGCTGGGAAGGTATCTCATTCCACTTTATTTATTCATCCCAGCATGTCTCTTATAATAATTGTAGTAGAACAATATAGAGGAATTGGTTAATCTTACTAAAGAATAGGAAATACCTTTCCCTCGGTTTTAATTAACACTTACCAATTGAATTTATTCCTTGTTCGTATATTTCCCAGATTAATACATCTGCCGCTTCCGATCTCCTTACACGTGTAGCTCATTTTCTCATCCAGGTAAAATTTCTAATATAAAAATTCAATAATTCCTCTAAGTGACAAAAGAGCGTGTTCCCGGGAATTAATTAAGTGAGGTTTTTGGTTGAATGTACTTGTGCTCGATGAACATCTGTATTTGATCTGCGGGAATATAACTTCTCTTCCGTCCCTGAAATTCCTTTCAGCCTCTGCAGACACATTGCAGAACCTATTGTTGTATTGTGTATTAAATACTGTTGTCTGACAATTGTCAAACAATGGGAAAGTTTCACCAGCAGACCGGCGCCCACTTGAACGTATTTCAGTGAGCGGCTTCGGGAATCTTCTCTATACTTTTGTATGTTCTATAATGCACTTTTCTGAATGAGGGGGCTCAGGAATAGGTCTGTCGAGATAAGACGTATTGTTGCCAGTCTTTCTTGTAAGACAAAGGCTCAGGACTTGCAATATGGTTCTTGCAGTTGTTTTAACTGGTTAGGATTTGGTTTTCAAGAGGCACTGTCACCTTCCCATTTGGAGCAAAATTACAGTGTCTCCTGATAGCCCATCAAACCAGCAAGGCATACACACCCATCCATGCTCCTTCCCCATTTCAGTTGTCACCCACCTTAAGTGAGATCCACTGATGGCATTGGAGCTTACCCAGGTGGATGACATCACTTCCGCCACCCCCTCATTGGCAGTTGACCAAACACTGTCATGTGGGCAAGGTCACATGTTCCCCCATACAAGTACACTTATCCTTTAACCTTTTCCCTGCCAAAGCCTTTTTTGCTTTTTTGCACGCATGTTGTTATAATCCACATTTGAGGCCTGTAAATTACTTAAAACCCCCTAACATTTTCTGAGTGCAAAGACCCTGTAGAAAAAATTGGTGGCAGTTGCAAATTTTGATGTCGCAACTCTTTATCAAACACCAAAATTTAGTAATAAATGCACTTAATTTTAGTGCCCCAAAGAAAATAATTCCCATTTTTTTTTTGGTAAAATATAAAAGATGAGGAGTAAATTGGTACCAAACATGCAGAGGTTAAAAATTGCGTGCGTTCGTGATATGGTGACAAAATACGGTACCCAAAATAGTCCATAGGCAAGCCCGTACAGGTCATCAGCTCAGAGATATCTGTGAATATTGGCCCAAGAATTATTCCTCTCACTCTGGCACGCATGCGGCAATACCTAACATGCGTAGAGCGATTATCGCTTTCGTTTGTAGGCGCACCTGATGGTGTGTTTATGTTAATATGTGCACGCACGCAGCAGACTGTAAAACATTTTTTATTGTATTTTTACATTTATTTTATTTAATCTTATTTTTTAGTTTTTTACTTTACTGAATTTCTATTATATAGGGGGGATTACAAGCCCCCTATGTGATCACATGCTAGTGGTGACACGTTCGCTTTAATATGACATTAGGAGTCAATTAGACCCCTAATGTCACCTTTCCACTTCAAATAAGCAGGTCACCCTCCAATAGCTTCTTGCCCGCCTTCTGCAGCCAAGCAATGGCAACTGAGGGACCGGAAGTGATGCAATCAATGTCGCTTCCGGTCCCATACAGTGGGGAGGTGATCGGTCAATGAACGTTTGCCGGTCTCCTTCCCCAATTCCCACCGACAGGGGAGATGGTGTGCGCGTAGGAGAGGAAGCGGAGCCTGGAAAGCAAGGCGGGGTGCTGGGCGGGAGGCGCATTTCGCAGGCCCCTGGAAGCGATCTGGCAGCAGCTCGGCCGCCAGAATCGCTTCCAGTAGAAAGGCGACAGTCAACTTTACACATGTAAACAAAGTCCCGGTAGTTAACTGTTTAAATGGGCCCACTGCCAGCGACATATGACATAAGTTGGTGGCAGCGACATATCTAAAGGTCTCCTGTTATGAGAACATGTAGACTGTCCTTGTTATAAATACTAGTTGGCTCACCATGCTGATGTCTTCAGTACCTTCTGAGTCATTGAGTCCAAACAGGTAGGTAGCCAATGAAATCAGAACTTTGTTTGTATACTTATTCCGGGTCACTTTGTGCAGTTCGGTAAGTTTTTAAATTATTTTTAATCTGCTTAGCCGAGTACATTGTTATGTTGTATATTTGCCTCAAGGATCATATTACAGAATTAGCAGCGGGAGAACAAATGAGCAACTTCAAGCGCTCGTCGTCAAATCTGTTGACTTGTGTTTGTACACCAACGTTCAATCATCTCAAACATTTAAAGTCGGCTCCTTGTAATTGGTTTCAGCCTTTGTGCAAAAAGCATCTCCTTGATCGCCTGATTTTAATTTGACAACCGGCATCTCGTTTAAGTGCTGAAATTAAACTGCCTGGCTTTATTACATCGCTAGCCGGGAACTGTTTAATGTAAAGATTCACATAGAAGTGGAGCAAAATTGCGTGTTTTAAGAGGTGAACACAGTGCATTAGGAAAAGAAAGGCAATTTATGGCAAAATAACAACTTTAGAGCCCCGGGTGCTCCCATAGAAAGATAACCTTGTAACATTTGCAGATATAATTGACAGAAGTATTTGATTCTCAGCCTGTTGTAAATTGTGAAATAGTGTCCTTTTTAAAAGGACACAAATAATGGTTTGGGCTCCATTTTATGTATTGTTTTCAAGTTTATATATTTTCAGGTGATCTTTTGAAAGAGTATAATATATAGAGTGTTCCTGTTCATTGATAACTTGAGGACATGGTATGTTTAGTATAACTACAATTATGAATGGACAGGAGGGGATGTAGATCACTTCCCATTCATTCATAATGAGGATATAGTAACCATACCATATCCTCAATTATTTACAAACACTCAGCGATTGCTGATCTCTCGCTGCTTGTACCCGCTCTCCTCTCTTACACACACTATCACAGGAGGCTGAGTTAGCGGTGCGAGAGGAGAGCCCAGCCTCCTGTGACAGCGCTGTCTCAGAGCGGTGTGGGAGGAGAGACACCGGCCGCTCACAGCTCTCTCCTCCCCACTGGGCGCTGCTCTGTGTCCCAGTGGTGAGGAGAGAGCTGTGAGAAAGCACGGATGCGCCGATGTATCGGCAGGAATATGGCACTTTCGACATTTAGCCAAAAGTGCCATTTTCGGCTGATATTTTTCGACGGCCGATATGTCGGTGCATCCCTAATATATATATTTGTGTGTGTGTTTTGTATGTGTGTATGTATGTATGTGTGTATATATACTGATCAGCCATAACATTTTGACAACGTAGAGGTGGAGTGAATAACATTGATTATCTCATTACAATGGCACCTGGAAGTGGGGGGATATATTAGGCTGCAAGTAAACATTTTGTCCCTGAAGTTGATGTGTTGGAAGCAGAAAAAAAAATTGGTGTAAGGATCTGAGTGACTTTGACAAGGGCCAAGTTGTGATGGGTCAGAGCAACTCCAAAACTGCAACTCTAGTGGGATGTTCCCGGTCTGCAGTGGTCAAGACCTACCAAAAGTGTCCAAGGAAGGAAAATTGGTAAACTGGCACAGGGTCATGGGTGGCCATGGCTGAGTTTGAAATATCACCATGATCGATTTTATAATCTTTTCTAGTGGTACCAACAAATCTGTCCAGGCTATTGTAGAAATTCTTTGCACAATTCTAGGCAATAATGTATCTCATCTCACACTTTCTTTGCATTACTCTATGACATACGGAAGGCATGCATCTATACATAAGACAATTGGTTTTAATTTCATGCCTCTAGTCGGAATGAAGCATTGGTGCAATGAGCTGTGGGGGTACCGAAAAGGTGTCCACATCTGTATTGATTAGCAGAAAGGATTTGGACCAGAAAAAACTTTAATCTTCAGCACCAACTGCAATGGGCAAATGTGCTGCAATGTGACAGGTTTGGTCAGGTTACCCAATGAGTTTGAGTCGGAGAAATCGGTAATTGTAGTAACACAACATTTGGTTCACAGCAAATATGGCACTGAGGTGCCGCTAAATAAATGAATGCCAGCAAGAGTTTGCCCTGCATACCTAAGTGACACTAAACTCAGGAGTTAAATCTTAAAAATGTATTCAAGTACCTTAACCGAGGGCTCAAAATTTCCACTCGCCCCCTCGCAATTGGCGAGTGAAAATAGCGTGAGGGCAAGTGGAAATTCATCTGGTGAGGGTCAGCTGCACGGCAGGACCAGCGGGGGTGAAACTACCGCTGCTTCTGCGGCGGCGATCGAGCGCTTCAGTTGTCTTCTGTGGCTGGAGTGAAGGGAAGACAGCTGCACTGATTTTTCTTCTCTGTCGCTGCAGCTACAGAGCGGCAGAGGAGGAGAAGAATCCGTTCAACGGTCTTAACTTCACTCCGGCCACCTGCAGCTTCCTCCGCCCACCTCATCTGCCATAGGCTGGAGGAAGACTGCAGCTGCTATTGGCTGGCGGGATCTGAAGAATACATCTCTGTACACCCCCCAGCACCAGTACCAGTACCACCACCAGCACCAGGAGAGGAAGAGGGCAGATCAGCTATATGCACTGTAAGTCCTGTTCTTTCTGCCTTACACTGCTACTGTGCGCTAAATGACTGACCTCTGTATTTTGCGCCACACCGCTGACCTGGCGGAGTTTAGGCCGGGGCAGGGTAGGGGCAACTGGTGGCGAGTAACTCTTAAGGCCTGGCTAGTAGCTCAGGGCCTGAAATTTTGAGCCCTGCCTTAACCATTAGCAAAAATGTTTCTTATTTGTGTATCACTCGGCTGTAGATCCTCAAATCATCTCTGAATTGGTGCTGACACTGTCCTTCCTTCTGGAGGGGGGCTACTTTTGTTCCCCATGGTCACAGGGTGTGTTGTAAAGTAGTCACTGCTCCAAGCTCACTCCTTGGATGGACAATAATCTCAGTACAAATTGGTAAACTAAACGTGAAATTGTAGTCCATTACAGGAGAGAGACATTACCTACATACAGTATGAGGAACAGGAAGATCTGCTTTTATACTTAGCATTTCCAACTAAGGCACAGCATGATTCTTTTTCTATTCTTGAAAATTCTGACTGGTTCTCTTCGATGGATATGTTTCCGCACAGTGCACTGATTCAGTAATGGTTCTGTTGCTGAGCAGCCCCCTGGAGATGAATAGAGCAGAAACTCCAAGATCTCTGCGCTGTCCCATAGCACTATGTAATCAGCCACTATTTAAAACTCACTCAAAACCAAAAACTTTTTCCCTTTAGTATTACAGAAGCCCCGCTGAGCGTAATTTCTGATCTGTGGCTGCTGCAGTTCCTGCCCCATATTTAAAAGGCCTGTTTCTTGTGCTTTTTCTGCGTGCCGCTCTGCACACAATCATCTACTGATATTTGCAGCTCCTAGCTGACTTATCTTAATGTGATCAGCTCTTTAGACATATTTACATCAGGTTAGATTTCCAGAGATATGTTATGTGTAGTATTTATTTTGTCATAGATAGAATAGCTTGTTAACTGAGGCACATTAGGTAGACGTAGCTCTCAACTATCCTCTTTTGGAGGTTCTTCTGTCCCTCTTTCACCCTCAGTTGGTACTGTTTTTAGTTGGATATATAGATCTTTATTTTTTTTTAAAAAAAGGTTCTATATAACTATAAACATTATTATACTGCACTAAACTTTTCATCCAACCTCTGAATGATTACACTTGTTATTTCCAAAAGATGGTATAAATAGACTTGCACCAATATGGAAAACCAATGGGTGCTGCAAGCACTAATAGTATAAAGTAGGGATGTCCACATACCAGTTCAGATACCAGTGCCGATACTTGGCATTTTCATGAGAACTACCAGGGTTGCAGCGGTTGCAGCTGGGACCTGGCTCTGGTGCTCCACCACTGTCCTGGAATCATTAGTCTGTATTGTTTAAGAAAAACTGTCACATGACAATAAACAAAAGTGTATCAGTACTCGTATCTGTGAGGACTTGGGCAAATATCAGTACTTGTACTTGCAAAACTGGTATTGGTGCATCCCTTTATTTATATTTATAAAAACATAAGTCATATATTAAAACAGAGATGTACAAATCCCAGGAGCTCTGTGTGCTCCTCACCAATGGCAGCTTCTTCCTAACTTTTGAATTTTTCTCTAGTCTAGTCCTGGAGCTGGAAAAGTATCGGTACTTGTACCGGTACCGAGTACTGTACTTGGTATTGGTGCATCCCTAGTATAAACTATAAATCAAAGAAAATAATATAATTGTGCAGTGCAGCACAATTATAATATTATTCTGTTATTTCCAAAAGCTAATATAAGGAAAACGTAGTGAAAACATTTCTTGTTGGTTTAGCCATTCACTTTTGCCTATTCTTCATTATCAGTGTAACTGTCGGCATGGTAGGGGGCGTGTCCTTTGCCTTCATACCTTGTGTCCCCATTCAGTCCCACCTATGAGGCACACGGAGAACATTCTACGACAATCTCAGACTGCCTAACGTGTCTTTCTTTCCTATCTCAGAAAGTTGGGAGGTATAGGTAGACATGGCAAAAGTTATTTCACCCAATCTCACCAAGCCTTTTTTCCCTTACAGCATGGCAAAGGAAGCAGGACCCTACATTGTATACATTGTTTTTAAGGGTTACTGGAATTGTGCGCGTTCGTTAAACAGGATGAATACTGTGAATGTACAATATAGTAGACAGCAGTCTGGGGAATTAAATGCATAGCACAGTGTACATAGTGCAGAAGTTTGTGGTATGCCATTACATTGGGGACAGTCAGTAGGGGAAGTGTGGTTGTGGTCAGTGGAGAAGTGCTTGGATGCAGTGGTGGCCGCTGCAGAAATGCATGAGAACACCCGAGACTAGTATACTAAAATAAAAAGTGTAAGGGGGGCAAAGGACTGAGTGGGCCCAACCTGGAGTTGGGCTTTAAGCTGTATAGCATGTGGGAGTATGAATAAATAAATGTATGAAAACTGGATTCTCTTTATTATATAACACATGGCTGTTAAGCTAGTCATACACGGCTCTAATTCTGGCCAATTCCTGCTGAATCAGTCATTATTCGAGCCATGAGTGGCCCTGTCAGGAGAACACATTAGGACAATCTCGGGGTGCCGAATGGAACATGTAAGGGGGTGAGAAGACCCCATTACTAGTTCACAGAGGGAATCAATTTGAAGATCAGTACTCTGAGGCTCTTAATGAATGAGCTTGATCACTTTTCAGGAGTTTTTCAGCTGGTCCTACCCTAGTCTGGCATTGTAGTTCTTACAAAAACAATAAGGGGATGAGCTACTGAAGTGTTAACATGTAAGATCTTCATTCAAGACCTTTATGATGAATTATATAGCAGTCTTTTCACTTATATTAGATACAAATATTTTACAATAGGTTGCAGTTGGTTTGAGAGGATGGTGACAGTAAGTCTGACTTCTAGAAATGAATGTATTATTAGAGAACGTTGCACTAGGCCAGGGGTCAGCAACCTGCGGCTCCAGAGCCGCATGTGGCTCTTTCATCCCTCTGCTGCGGCTCCCTGTCCAGGGTGTTCAGTCCTGAAACAGCTGTTCGGTCCTGAAATGTCATTTCTATCCGACTTTGTGAGTGGGGTGGAATGTGAGATCGCACTCACAGAGTCGGATAGAAGTGACATTTCAGGACCGAACAGCTGTTCCAGGGCAGATCAGTTCTCCTGCACATACGATTTGCGATGCCAATATGCCCTGGAACAGCTGAGAAAGCGTTGGAATGCTTGACCTATTGGCAATCACTCATTCCGCCGCCCAAAAAAATGGGCGGGATTAAATTGAAATGTGTGACCACGTCACCGGTCACACATTGTAACGTAGTCACAAACTTTGATAGAACACCGCAATCGGGGGGGGTACGGCCAGTACCCATATGAGGGGTCTGGGCAGCCTGGGGGGGCCTTACATGAGTATCAGCTGTACCAGGGGCGGCATGGCAGATGTGAGAGGGGAGGGCATGGAGGAGGCCAGGCCCCAGCAGCAGCAGGTAAGAGGAGTTGGGAGGAGGTACAGGAAAATGGACCCGGGCGACCAGCCCACCTGAGGCCCTGCACAGACCACCATAGAGAGTCTCCGATGGGCTGTGCAGGATCTATGGTGTGCTCTGCAGGGTCACTCTCAGGCGGGCTCTGGGAGGTCTCGGGTAAGCCCAGAGTCCAGTGCGTTACTAAGCCCACATATACCTATATACATGCTATACATAGCATAAAGGTAAAAAGATTTTGTGGCTCCCGGTGTTTTCTTTTCTGTGGGAAACGGGTCCAAATGGCTCTTTGAGTGTTTAAGGTTGCTGACCCCTGCACTAGGCCAAGCAGTGGTGTATTTAGGTTTTGTGCTGCCCTAGGCACCCCCCAAATCTAAATTTTCCGAACCACCTCTTCCTGTTTGAGACATTTTGCGGGAAAGCCGGGGTCTCAGGCGGGTTGTAATGGATCTCTTGTGGGCTCTGCAGGGTCTCAGACCATAGACCCAGAGAACCCACCTGAGACACTGCACAGCTCACCGTAGATCCCGCACACCTCACCGTAGATCCCGCACACCTCACCGTAGATCCCGCACACCTCACCGTAGATCCCGCACACCTCACTGTAGATCCCGCACAGCTCACTGTAGATCCCGCACAGCTCACCGTAGATCCCGCACAGCTCACCGCAGATCCCGCACAGCTCACCGTAGATCTCGCACAGCTCACCGTAGATCTCGCACAGCCTATCTAAGCCCTTGCAGAGTCCACCACAGACCACGCTTAGCCCACGATAAATCCTGCAGAACCCACCTGAGACCCTGCAGACTCCACCACAGACCCCGCATACCCTACCTAAGACCTTGCAGAGCCCACCACAGACCCCATGCAGCCTAACTGGGACCTTGTAGAGCCCACCATAGAACCCGCACAGCCCACATAAGACTCTCGGGTGTGCTGTGCAGGATCTATGGTGGGCTGTGCAGGGTCCCTTAATCTGCACACATGTGCTGCTCCTCTTACCTGAAGCCCCCCAGCCTGCCTCCGGGGAATCTTTCTGTAAGATGGTGGGGTATGCCTCCCAGAGCTTCTTCCTGCAGTGCCTCCGCTGGCCAGGCCACATCTCACTTTGCCCCCGGCCTAGCCCCTCCTCTGGTCCCACCTTGGCCCCTGCTCTGCCCCACCTCCCGGCAGCTCTCTCTGGTAAATTAGGCGAGTGCAGGGCCGGCCTTAGGGGTGTGCGAGCAGTGCGGCCGCACAGGGCGCCATGGCAAACCGCCTAATTTGTCTGATTAGGTAGCCAAGGCTGTCTGAATCAGTGCGGCCCGGCTCTCTGCACTGATTTTGGGGCAGCATTTTTTGTCTGCTCCCTGGAAAGTGCTGCCCAAGTCGAACGCTTTGTTTGCCTTGCGGTTTTTATTTGATTTATTTTGATGCACCTATAATGTATTTAGCTGATAAAAAAAACAATAAAAGTTAGTTTTGGCTTTAACAGGGAATTTCCTTTTCCTTTATATTGGCTGAAAAACGTCCCTATGTATTTTTCTGCCATTTTTATTCCATTAAAAGAAATGGGGAGAAAATGAAGAAAGGTCTTCACAACGCAGCCACATTTTCTGATCCGGAAACCATTCATGAGAGGTAGCTGGAGGCAGTAATTGGTGACCTCGTCTTCTGAAATGCTAGTTGCCTACCTGTCATGCTGACCTTTCTGAGGCATTGACTGAGAACAAGTACGCAGATGACGACTTGTGAGTTTTGCGGTCTGCATTCTTGTTGCGGGTCAGTGATTCAAACAGGCAGCCAGGTAACTAGAATTTCCAGAAGAAGGCCAGTGATGGCAGCCTACCTATGTTTCTTCCATGACCAGTTCACTTTAAAATCATGGAAAACAGTGGTGAAGAGGGCAGAACAGCCCCCACATTTGTGCACACCTGCGCGCAGTTTATAGAAGAAGGAAGGGGAACGAACACCTTTTCTAGACTGCCACCCTTTAACTTTAATTGGGCCGAGCATCGTAATTATGGGTCCTGCGCTTTAAAAGCAAGCGTCCCTTTAATCAATGCTTCTGCCTTTTCATACATTTATGTTGGCACACTTCATTACCTCCATCTCAAGATGGGGGGGGGTGAAGGCTGCTCTAGCACTCACAAAACCACAAATGAGCTTTTAACAGATGCCTAGTGCTTTGTGCGATCCTGACGGCGCGTTTAAAATAAAAAATATATTTATGACAAGCTGGCATTTTGGTTCTGCCACACAGAAGATTTCTCTTTGCTTAGAATAAGAGCCTGCTCTCAGAGACTTATTATTTCCGAGAGCTCCAGCCATGAATATTAATCTACCGTAGATGTTTGTGCTGAGCTTCAGGGGCTTTGGAGCAATATATGGAGATTGCCACTCGCCGTGATGGCGACACCATGCAGGATGTGGAGGGAGAGACGCCCTCTGTAAGGCCTCCACGCCGAATTTCTCACCAAGGCTGCGGCAATTACAGCTTCTCATACGAGCCTGTCTCCTGCAGGACCCTCAGCGGAGAGCGGCCTCAGTGATTGTCATTGTAGGTGACATTCCCGCGCTCGCTCTACTTGATGCTTTGTGTGGCTGCAACATGTGTACGCACCGATTGATCCACGCCATAGATTTCTTTACAGCCCGGTAATTAAAGGTACAGCGCGCTACGTGACACTGAGCGACGGTTCACAGGGTTAACACCGAGTTCTTAGTCGGGTAGAAAATTGTCAGCAGGAAAATTACAGAGCTTTCTACCCGTGTGGCGCTGGTGGTGATAATTGGAATTTTCTTTTCCTCCTTCAGATATAAAAAGGAACTTCTCTTAATTTCTCATGCTGCGTGGACAGGACAGTTATTGGAACAAATTGGGTACAGTTACAGATACGAAAATATATGCCACAGCTGCACGTTAAAGCCCAATTGAAGTAATAGAAATAGATATTCGGCGAGGCAGGCGTTATACTGACAACTTTCCTTACAGCAGTGTGTCAATATATGGATGTTCAGTAGGCGCCACGTTTGACTGTGCTGCCTAGTGCACACCATAGTCTAACTGACCTGGTAAGACACGCCCCCTCTACAAGTCTGTGTGAGGATGCATGTGACCACTACTCACCTCTGCCAGCAAAGGTCACTGGAGTCTGATGCCAAGCAGTGGCGTAACAATCACCATAGCGACCCAGGCGGCCGCTATGGGGCCCGGCCAGATGCTGTGCTTGCCGCCTGGGTCGCTATGGGATCCTCTGCTGGTGGCTTTCACTGGCGGCTGAAGACGAACACGGCGCTTGCCAGATCACTGACGGTAATCTGTGCAGCAGCGCATTCCTCTCCACAGAGTCAATGAGAGCCGACGGCGGTGGAGGAGGCCGGACCCGGCAGTGGAGGAGGAGACGGGGCACGTGGTCGGCAGCAGGGGAGGAGGCGGGGCCTGGTCCGGTAACGAAGGAGGCGTGCCCGGCGACGGAGGAGGAGCCCATCAGCGACCGTGGAGGAAGAGGAGGCGGACAGGTAAGGAGTGCAACCAGCCCACCTGAGGGTGACCCTGCAGAGCCCACCATAGACATTCTATGGTGGGCTCTGCAGGGTCACCCTCAGTTGGGATCTCGAGTGGGCTCTCCAAGGAGTATAACTAGCAATCACGGGGCCCCATACAAAATTTTGCTATGGGGCCCTGTGATTTCTAGTTACACCCCTGAAGCCAAGATATGCATTTCCACCAAGAAAAGTATGGTAAGGTACAGTATTTCCAAATGAAAACCAGTTTGAATACAGCAAATGAGGACTACAAAGAATAAGAAAGGTGTGGGATTTCATTGTGGGATATGGTATATTTCTACAGTCAAGATCCGCAATGATGTTATATTCCATCTACAAATTTCCAGCTAGGGTAACAGTAGACTGGACAGTTCCCAACCCCCCCTATCTTGTCTTGTAGGGTTGATGGATGTGAACAATAATGAGCACTCCAGCAACCAAAATTTTGCTAATAAACGTTAAATACATAACAAAGGATTTGTGCTGTGGGATTCCTTTGTTATGTATCTTTATCTAACCCATTGTGCTGTGGGAATCCTTTGTTAAATACATAACAAAGGATTCCCACAGCACAATGGGCTAGCTAACGATACAGAATAGCAGACAGTGCCTGTTTTGCAGCTGTGGTTTGGGTAATTGAAACTTGGTACTGAGCCATCAGATAGCAGCAAACGGAGTCTGGAAAGGTGAAAATGAGCATAAAGATCCACCTAATGGGTCAAATAAAGAATACAAAATATTAATCTGCAATATTTTATATTTACCTCTCTAAGAAAAGCTTGACACTTTATTTTTTCAATCCTGACCATATTAAAGGAGAACTATGGAGTTAAGTCTTTTGCCCATAGTTCTCCTTAGGGTAACGGGAGGACACAAACTAGCGTCCTCCCGTCACCCTAAGCTCAGTATATGGTGAGCTGCAGCTCGCGGTATACTGAGACACCTCAGCTGAAGCGGATCCCGACAATTGTGCCCGGATCCGCCCAGCTGCGTGACTGACAGCTGGCTCTGCCTATCTAAAGGCAGAGCCAGCTATACCCGCCCCCTCCCCCGTCCGTTCCGCCAGTCAGCGCTGGCGGAGGGGGGAATCCAGCCGTGACAGGATCGAGAGGTAAGCGAACGCCGGTATGTGTTCGCTCACCTCCCCATCTACTGAGCCGACCTGTGACAGTCTCATTGTCACAGGTCGGCTAGAACTATGAGGTGAGTGGAAAGCACTCACCTCATAGTTCTCCTTTAAATACATTTTGCATAAAACCAATATAGGTTCCCTGTAAAGACATAAAAGAAGCGTTTACGGCAAAAACTTCTGCTTCATAGAGAATTGCTGCCTTTCGAGGTGCTTTGCACCTCGAGGGCAGCCCCAAATCATCTTATATCCTCAATTTACCAAATATTACTGTCATTCAGATGCCAAGACTTCCCTTCCTATATGACAGCCTGGGAAAGAGAATTACATAATACTTTTTCAGATGCGGATAAAAAAAAAGCATGTATCTTCACACATAAAACATGTATATCAAGCGCAGCGCAAGAGAGGAATTATAAAATTCTTACAAGATAGTACAGGTGTCCGTCTGTCTTAAAGAAAATGTATTTACAATGCTCTGATCTTTGTTGGCGCTGTAAAATGGCAAAGGGCACAATGGCCCATATATGGTGGGACTGTCCAAGACTGAGACCATTTTGGAAATCGGTCTTTGATATATATGAAAACACAACAGACCTATCACCCCCTCGAACCCCACAGGTAGCCCTACTGTCAATGTTCCCTGGCTCATTTGCATCTGGAGAGGAGAGACCTTTTGAGATTCTTCATGATAGCTGCAAGGGCCGTTATTCCAAGACATTGGAAATCCAGATGTGGTTCCTGGGGTAGAGGAATGGAAAGTGGAATTAGACCACCTGATGTATATGGAGGAATTGACAGCTAAACTGTATGACAGAGAAGATAGATTCCATGCAACCTGGTCTTTGTGGTTGCAGGCTAGAGAAGGATACTAAACTAGCAATAGAGACCCTTGGATGGGAACATACTAGAGGCTAATTGAGAGATTAAATAGAGGTATAAATATGTGGGAAGGTGGCAAAATTACACGGGGGAAATGAACGTAAATGGGTGCTCCTCCCCCCCCCCTTTTTTTTTCTCTCTTCTTTTCCCCCTTTTTTATTTTTTTTTCAATTTTATTATTTTTTATTTTTATTATATTATTTTCTTCCCCTTGTTGTTGTGTGTTTGGTGTAAGTTTGTTCAGTAAGTGAATGGACTGAGGTCCAATGTTTATCAATGGGATTTATAAACGATATGATGTTATGCACTAGGAATAATATGAATGTATTGTTCTAATTGATAATTTATGTGAGAATAAGCTGTCTGTGATCTATTTCTAAAAATAAAGTTTTAATATTAAAAAAAAACAAAAAAAACTTCTGCTCTGAAATTCCATGGCATTCGGTCACATGATATTTGCAGAAGGTTTGGATTGGCTCTTTCTCCCTTTTAGGGCAGATCTGGTCCGGAAAATGGTGTGAACCTGCCCGCAGTTCCAGTGCATTCCCGACCAGACAAAATGAGACATGTAGTATTTTTCTGGTCTGGTCTGGAACGGACTGCGCTGGTGTGAACAGAGACCAGAAATAGCATAGGGATACAGTAGGATGCATTTTGGGTCCAGAAACAATCTGGTCTGGTCTGGAGATGATCTGGATGTAGTCTGAATGGTCTCTTAGCAGAGAATATATAAACAAACACCAGGGTACTGTGGAATTTAGGATCAGCAGTCGTAGCAGCATAGGAGAGCGTTTGATGTTTTTTATCAGTTTGAAATGAACCTGTGAGTAAAGGAATAAGAGCGCGGCCATTATGGAGATGTTTTTGCAAGCTGTAGGGTTGTCGCCCTGATCTCGAACTCTCTACCTATCCGTCTACAGACTAGATATGAGCTTGCAGCCAGTCTAAGTCTAAGCTTTGGTCTTACCTAGCTGACCACTGCACAGCTTGTACTTTTTCATTCATGTAAACTCGAACTGAATGGCACGGAGTTTGCTTAAGCACTTTGTATCAGAAACAGTTGCTATGTTTTTGTTTTTTTTTGTTCATAAAAAACCTGATTTTACCTTTTTTTTTTTTTAATCCTTTGTTGCATCTCTGTGCTCCTGATCTACTACCACATCTTCGGAGTCTCTTCTTGTCTACCTACACTCAGCACGGGTTTCCTGATGTTGGCAACAGTGAACCAAGCTTCCATAATGTGTGTTGAAATGGCCACTTGTAGCCGCCATAAGAAGCCCGTGCGACAGGATGACAATGCAGATCAGGTCACGATGTCGCCCTGATGAAGGGACCCTGTGCGGCCCCGAAACGTTGGCTTCTTGACGCATGTGACATGTCAATAAAAGTGCTATCCTTTTTGCACATTACAAGTGAGTGCTGGTGACTACTATCTTTACTAGGATGACAACGCAGGAGCACAATTAGCATACAGGGACAAAGTGTTGTCACCCTATAACAGGAAGTGCCTGAACAAGGCTCTTCTTACCCGGTCTTATTTCCATGAAATTTGCAGATTTAAATATATTGAGAATTACTTTTGAAATTGCATTAACTTGTTCAAGCTTATATGGGATTATACTGATCAACCTCTCCTTTCCTGTCTGCTCCCATATTTCTGCATTCTCAGATATACTTTAAAGCCTTTGTTCTCAGCGTGTGGGTCGTGACCTCGTGTTCAGTGTGTCACCGCATGCCTTCCACTTTTCTAGGTGAGAGGCTCCTCAGCCTCCCCTAGTGCAGCACTGTCCATTCTTGCGCCAAGCAGCCATTCATATGCTACTCTGTGCCAAATGTCAGCTTAAGGTGGGCTGGCGGTATGGCCGTGAGGGAGCTCCATCCATACATGCGTTGCTTACAGCTTCCTTACATGTCCTGTAGAGGTACCTGAACCAGAGTGACGTCACATTCTGGCTCCCGGCACCTCTACAGGGCACACAATGGGATTGTACAAGCAATGCATGTATGGATGGAGGTCCGTCACAGCACAGCAGCCCACACTGCACCCCAGGCTGAGGATCCACTCCAGTTCTCGTAAGGTACGGAGACTCGGTGGATCTTAAGAAAAATAGAAAAAAAATTAAGTTTTTTTTGGAGTGTGTATGTGTGTGAGATTGTGTGTGAGATTGTGTCTGTGGTTGTGTGTGTCTGTCAGTGTTTTTGAGGGCCCGTTCACACTAGTACAGGCATTAATTAGTCATTTGAATGACACCCGAAACGCACCTCCTGCCCACAGTTCAATCGCCGGCACAGAAACGCACAGTACCGCAATGCCGTATGTTCCATTGTGGTGCGACTTGGGTGGCAACTTAAAGGAGAACTATGGGGTTAAGGCTTTTTCCCATAGTTCTCCTTAGGGTGATGGGAGGACACGAACTAGCGTCCTCCCGTCACCCTAAGCTCAGGATACCGCGAGCTACGGCTCGCGAGATACTGAGACGCCGCAGCTGAAGAGGATCCCGACAATTATGTCTGGATCCGCCCAGCTGCGTGAGTGACAGCTGGCTCTGCCCTCTGCTGAGCCGACCTGTGACAGTCTCATTATCACAGGTCGGCTAGAACTATGAGGTGAGTGAAAAGCACTCACCTCATAGTTCTCCTTTAATGACCGAGGACAAAAGTGGGTCCTGAGGTTACACAGGTTGAGAATCACTGGTTTAAAGGGAAGGCAAGTTCTTATTTGACGGTAGTCCGCCTTTAAATGTACTTGCTGCATTCTCTGCAAAGGTTTCCGGTTATATAATCGTCTTGTCTTATTTCTTGGTTCTGTATTTGTCTTCTATATACAATGCAGCCTAGTCAGCTCTGTATCTCTATTGTGCTGTAATCTTAATTTTCAGCACCCACTCAATTCTATTTTTTTGGGGCCCTGATGTGTAATTCCCATGCAAAGCACTCTGTATCCTTCTGGCATCCCTCAAATCCTCTTATAGCCCTATAGATCCGTCTTATTAAACTTAAGATGATAAGCAATGTCCTGGGATTCTGTAGAAGGATCATTATCTTTACAGCCCATCAGGACGTTTCTAGGGGGAGAGTAATAAGCTGCAGGTAATGGCTGCAGTCAATACCGTTCTTGCCTCTCAGGGCCCAGAGAGGGACGTAGTGTAAATGCGCAGTGCGCACCCCCCTCCGCCACGTCCCCCCAGCTACTCGTATGCTGGAAATGTCAGAGCCTTTCCAGGCACTAATGGCTCCTGCCGGAGAGATCCCTTGAAATGTTCGCGCATCGTGTTTGTCTTTCATCCTATTAATCTGCAGTAATAGTTGACCCGCGTCTGTTCTCCCTCGCAGGGACGATCGATAGCTCTGTTTAGAATCCTGACCCCGCTGTACTTCCACCAAACTGTCTGACAGCCTGAGCTTCCAATCCCTTCGCTGTGCTGCTGGGTTACTCTGAGACACCTTAAAAGGAAACCCCAAAGTCTCTTCACTCCGTTCATTCCAAATTATTATTGTAACATTTACCTGAGCCTAGTTTTTCTTTCTTTTTTTAATGAGACTTTGGGGTATAATTTTCGTCCTGGCCGTTTGCCAACATGCTCCATCAGTTCCGCTGGCTACACGTATCTTTTATCTTTCGGGCTTGAGAAAATGTCCTCCAGAGTATCACAATTAACAAGCACCGTCCTCTCCCAGGTTGATTTCACTGAGTGGAATCCTGTAACAAGAGGTTGCAGCCCTGATCGGAAATATTTGCTACGTCTGACAGGAGTATATAAAACTCAGATTAAAGGGACATTGTTTTTCCAGGTCACATTGGCAGAGCAGTGATCCTTATACATATAGAAAACCAAAGTATCAATACGAAAGACAAAAAAAGTATTAAAAGAATTGCTAGATGCCTAAAATTGTTCCTTAAAGTGACACTAAACTCAGGAGTTAGATCTTAAAAATACATTCAGGTACCTGAACTATTAACAAAAATGTATGTTATTTGTGTATCACTCGGCTGTAGATCCTCAAATCATCTCTGAATTGGTGCTGACACTGTCCTTCCTTCTGGAGGGGGGCTACTTTTGTTGCCCATGGTCCCTGTGTGTGTTGTAAAGTAGTCACTGCTCCAAGCTCACTCCTGTGATGGACTACAAGCTCAATACAGATTAGTAGTCCATCACGGGAGCGAGCTTGGAGTGGTGACTACTTTACACCACACACAGGGACCATGGGCAACAAAAGTAGCCCCCCTCCAGAAGGAAGGACAGTGTCAGCACCAATTCAGAGATGATTTGAGGATCTACAGCCGAGTGATACACAAATAAGATACATTGTTGTTAATAGTTAGGGTACTTGGATGTATTTTTAAGATTTAACTCCTGAGTTTAGTGTCACTTTAAGGTCCCTTTCACACGGGTGGTCCCATCAGGTCCGCCTGTCAGGTTTTCAGGTAGATCTGATCGGAAGCCCAATGTTAGTCTATTAACAGCCGGATCTAAACATTTTGATTGTAAGGGAGGCAGGGAGGAGCTTTCCTCAGATTTTTCTTTCCTTTGTTATGCCCTGTGTCCCAACTGGTTAGATTTCCCATCATTTCTTGTCTGCACTGAAAGTGATGGGATTATCTCTCCAATGGCGGAACAGACAAAAACGCATTTTTAGTAGGATGGGAAAACGCTACAAAATGTTCACGTCACGGGGAAAAATGAGGGAAAATCTCACTAGGGGAGTCAACAGAAGTAAATACCGTACTTTGCGCTCCATAAGGCGCTCCGGTCTATAGGACGTATGCATTCTGTGACGGATTCTGTGACAGAAGCTGCAGTTCAGTGACCGCTGAGACATGTGGGACAGTCTCAGTAATCGCACAGAGCAGACGAAGAACTACGTTCTTCGTCTACTTAAGGGGCTCTATGGTGAGCTCCTATGCCGTGGTCGCGGTCCCCCAGAGGAGCGGGGGTGGGGGGGGGGCGGACATGATCGCCGCCGCTCGATTCAATACAAGTGATCTAATTAGATCACTCGTATTAAACGAGCAGCAGCTCCCACTGTACATTCAGCTCTGCTTGTCAGGAGCAGGGCTGAATGTACAAAGAAACTACTCGCCAGGCGCCCGAAACTGCATGTCTCGGGCGACAGGTATTCGCTCCATTTTGGGGGAAAAAAAAGTGCGTCTTATGGAGCGAAAAATACGGTACTAACGAAGTATGGAATACGAAATCTAGAATACTAACGGGGTTAGTCGCAAAAGGGTGAAGAGTTTGGAGAAGGCCGCAGAAGGGAACAATTTAGGACCATATAGCTGAACCTGGAAAGTGAGCTGCATTGGAGAATGTTTCCAAATCAGCGATGTTGTCCTAGATTGTTCACTTCTCCTTCCTTCTCCAAACTCTTCACCCTTTTCTGAATCACCCTGACAGTCTAAAATAAAGTATTTCCTACTCTGCCTAAAACAAAATATGAAAATTGAAGATACAGGCAACCAATTCATATCTTATGAATATTTATACAACCCGAATCCACAACCTCCTTCTGATGAAAGGCTCACCTCCCATCCCAACAGCTACAGCTAGGGAACTCAAACTCCCAGGAATGGGCGAGAAATTACAGTTAGCCCTCAAGAGGGCCTACCAACCCCATCCTACAAAACCATTGTAACGGTTCTGTCCTCTGTCTGTCTTGCAGCATTGAATCTCCTTGAGGAGGGTAGGGCCTCCCCTCAACAACTACTACAAGTTCACATTATAGTAATGCCTAAGGAAGGGAAAAGCTAATACAAAAAAAACAATTTTGCCTGCAGTTACGCTTTAAAACAGAGTCCAGCAATTTCATTGGGTACATGTATGGAATAAATAGAGGCTAAGGACTCATTTTCCCGCAGATCTGACTATTTATATCAGTTAGTCTGTATCAATGACTCCCAGGCGCATAAACACATGCATGTATGCCTCTCTGTATCCATGTGAATGAGACCTTACCAATTTGGGGTTTTTACATATGTGCAATGCCCCAAAAGCCAAAGTGCAACCAAATCTCCAGCGATCTCTCCCTCAACCTCCCTCGATCTCCCTCTCTATCTATAGAGGTTGCGCTTTGGCTTTTGGAATGTTGGACACATCCAGGCTCTCATGTATGACCACCATTGCAATCTGTGCCCTTCTACCCAGTTGGAGAAAGTGCAGGAGGCAGCCGCAGATGTCTCTGCTTCATATCTGTAACACGGCTATATGTTCTAAAGCAGGGGCGCCCACTATTTTTCGTCTGGAGATCTACTTTTCAAATGACGAGCTCATTGAGATCTACCAACGAAAAAACACCTGCATTCAGGGGTGGGAGGGGGCGTGGCGGTGCATTGAAGTCAATGGCACCGCAGCCAGGCTCCGCAGGCAGGCCCCTCGCCCACAGTGCGATCGCCTGCATTAGTGCCTGTGTTCCAGTCCAGTGCGTTCTGCAAAAATTCTGCGAGCACTATTTTTGCAGATCGCACTGGACCGGAATGCAGGCACTAATGTGGGGGGGGTGACCCGGGACCCGCTGTGACAGAACGGACGAGCAGTGAGGGGAGATAGAGGCGCCGGCTGTCAGATCCTGGCCGAGCGTCTCTCTCTCCTCACCGCTCTTCATTAGTTCTGTGACAGCGACTCCGTCCTCCGCACTCCCCCGCCGCCGGCTCCTTCACTTCTTCTCGGAGAGCAGCGGGGATCCAGAGAAGCGGCGGGAGGAGAGGACAGTGCGATCTACCAGTGATCGCTACGCGATCGACTGGTAGATCGAGATCGACCTTGTGGGCACCCCTGTTCTAAAGCTATACGCGTGGCTATTTACAGCATACAGATTTTTTTCCCCATGCACCCACACCTCTTACTGTCCCTTTCCTACCTAAGGCATTGCATTTCATTGTGACCTCAGATCCTGGAGGTTAAATGTACAATTATCGATGCCACAGTTCTGTCCTCTGCCTTTCTCGCAGCATTTAATTCCCTTATAGGAGGGTAGAGTCTCCCCTCAACACAATATAGTAATTCTAAGGAAGGGAAAACTAATACAAACAATCACTTTTGCCTGGAGTTACGCTTTAAAACAGAGTTCGGCAATTTCATTGGGTACATGTATGGAATAAATAGAGGCTTAGGGCTCGTTTTCCTGCACATCTGACTATTTATATCAGTCTGTCTATGCCCAGATCCGTGCACCTGTTCCTGTATAAATGGCTACCACATGCATATACACATGCATGTATGCCACTCTGTGGCCATGTGAATGAGTCCTTATCAATTTGGAGTGTCTACATATGTGCAATACCCCAAAAGCCAAAGTGCAAACAAAACTTCCCCTCTCTCTCTCCCTCTCTCCCCCTCTCCCTCCCCCCCTCTCTCTCGCTTTTGGGGTGTTGGACACATCTAGGCTCTCATGTATGACCACCATTGCAATCTGTGCCCTTGTACCCAGTTGGAGTGAGTGCAGGAGGCAGCCGCAGATGTCTCTGCTTCATATCTGTAACACGGCTATATGTTCTAAAGCTATATGCGTGGCTATTTACAGCATATAGATTTCTTTCCATGCGTTCCACCATATCAAACTTTTAATTGCTGAATCCTGTGCAGCACCCCCGCCTCTCACTGTCCCTTTCCTACCTAAGGCAGTGCATTTCATTGTGACCTCAGATCCAGGAGGTTAAATGTACAATTATCGATCATTACGTTGATTTTATTTCCTTTTTAGCTCTTATTCCTTATTTCCCTATTGACAGCTCCTGTACCGGAGGGACATTCGCATTCTGCGCTCTATACATTGGCGGTTCTCTTTTCAGAGCTTCATTAATTTGTCTTTCCATCTGCTGGTATTGATTGTATCCATATAGTGTGAGCTAAGTAGACCAAGAACCCAGCGGCAGTTCAGTACTCGGGATGTATGGATATAGATTACCCTCATTTAAAGGGAAAACTGTATTGTATTGTGTTAGAACACTTCTTTTCTTTCCTTCCTCTCTCTCCCTTCTCTTTTCTCTTCTCCCATAGTGTTGCAGCTTCCCAGGCTGAAGTGGGGCAGCACCCCTAGTTATCCTCGCTTGCACTTCATTTTCATCTGTTGGTCATTATTGGCGCTTTTGATTTTTTTTTACTGTGTTAGAACACAGTTTAAAGATTTACCTTTAAATTAACTTGTAGTGATTGGGAAGTTAAGAAGGTCGTATGGAGACATGATGTTGCCCCTTTTTGACAATCTCCGCCCTTGTGGCATGGGATTATTTTAGAATCCAATTGGGATTTTACACGAGCATGCAGTCTGCTTTCTGTGCAGGTCTACGTTTAACTATACAGACCACCTTATAAGAGAAAGAAGAGATGATCTAGCATTTCCTTCTGACTACTCTCAGCCTCCCCTGCACTCCCTACACCTCTGTTGCTGAATTTGGCCCCCAATGTCCATGGTTTGACAGAAGTGAGATACAAAATGAGGAAAACCCTCACCCCGCTGCCCCTGGCAATAGCCCACTATTGCCAACATGGTAGATACATTCCTGAAATAGATATCTGCCATAACAATGGTATTGCTTCCAGCTAGATATTCTCTGTGGCCAAATGTATGTGGACACCCCTCCAAATTCAAGTTCAGGTGTTTCCAGTGAAGGGTACTGCTAATGCTACAACATACAAAGACATTTTAGACAATTGTGCATTTCCAACCTTGTAGTAACGGTTTGGTGAAGGACCTTTTCTCTTCCACAATGATTGTGCCCCTGTGTACAATGCCAGCTCCATAAAGACATGATTTGATGATTTTGGTGTGGAGGAACTTGAGTGGCCTCCACAGAGCCCTGACCTCAACCCAAATGAACACCTTACATAAATCAGCCGACTGTGAACCCGGTCTTCTTATCCAACATCTTACAAATGCAGTTTTGTTTGAATGGGACACATTTCTACAGACACACTTCAAAATCTCCTGGAATGTCTTCCCAGAAGAATGGAGGTTGTTGTAGCCACAGGAACGGTAGTGTCCTTTTCTGTTCCAGCATGCCCGAGCCCCTGGGCACAAAGCCAGCTTCATAGAGACATGGACTGATGAGGAGGAATTCAAGTAGCCTTCACAGAGCCCAGTCCTCAACCCTTCTGAACACCTTTTGGATAAATTGAAACGCAGCGTGCGAGCCAGGCGTTCTGATTCAGCATCAGTACCACAGTGCCACAAGGAGCGGTGTGGCCCTGTTCTGTTCCAGCATGACTGTGCCCCTCAGCACAATGCCAGCTCCATAAACCATGGACCGATGGGTTTGGTGTGGAGGAACTTGAGTGGTCTTCACAGAGCCCTGACCTCAACCCTACTGAACACATTTGGGAGGGGGCTGTACTAGGGAACTGACTCTCCTGGAGAGGTCAACCAATTGTGAGCCAGGTCTTCTGATCCAACATCAGTACCTGACTTCACAAATACTCATGTAGAACGCCTTTCCAGATGAGTAGAAGCTGTTGTAACCCCAAAAGGCTGAAGGGGCAACTATTATTGCCCGTCATGTTTTTGGAACGAGATGTCTAAGAAGCTCATACAGGTGTGATGGTCTGGTGTCCACAAACTGGGCCATAAAGTGTCCAGTTCTGCATGCTACGCTTTTTGTGCTGTGTAGCTCTGTTCAGGTCATGTAATCTACAGAAGTATATAAATGCTGTATTTGGAGGGCACCAATATCCATCTTAATAGAATTCAGAAGGTGCTGCAGTGTAATAACTGTTAATTTACATCTCCTTCTCCCAGGATGTCTTGCTGCTGTGGAAACAGGAGAAAGTGTCAGTTTCTATGGTAAAATCTGATTTTCCTCAGACGTGTACTCATTAGTCTTCTGCTGTTTTTACTCGGCTTAATATAGTGCTTAGTTTTCAGCACCCTCCATGCGGCAGTAAGTAGACGGTGATCTTCTGTGTAGGCTTAACCCTTCCGCATCATTAGGTAGCCGTACTATCTGGCTCAACCCGCCAGGTCAATCTGTTTGGGTGTTTTATGTTGTCCTTTGTCTGTTTAATGAATGAATAACTGTGATGCGTGATCGGTGTTTGATACAAATATATAAAAGGACTTCCAATAAAAGTCACACGATTAAAATTTTTGTTGGATTAAAGAACTGCGAACTCTAGAGAGACTGAATGGTTTGTTTTATCAGAACAAGGGAGTGGCTTCAAGAGAACCTGTCATCTAATTTAAGAAATTACATTTAAAAGCACAGAAAAAAAAATCAAGTATTTTAAACTCTTAGGCCTCATTCCCACAGCTAAGTGCCGGCCCGTACAGATCCGTGCGGCGTGCACAGCCGTATCTGGCCTTTCCCGGGAAGGACTGGTGGTGCGTGTGATTGTACGCAGCAGCCTGTTCTTCTCTATGGGAATATACAGCTCTACACTTACCCAAACTGCACATCTGTGGGGACGGGGGTGTCAGTGCTCGGACGCAGACAAGATTGATCCTGTCTGCGTCCAAGTACGGATACCCACACGGTTGTGCAGTTCGGGTGAGCGTACAGCCGCATCCTCCCATAGGGAAGAACAGGCTGATGCGTTCAGTCACACGCATACTATAGACCAGGGGTGGGGAACCTCTGACACTCCAGCTGTGGTGACATTTCAAATCCCATGAGGCATTGCAAGATTCTCACAGCCACAGGCATGACTCCCAGAGACAGATGCATCAGGGGATTTGTAGTTTCACCACAGCTGGAGGGCCAGAGGCTCCCCACCCCTGCTATAGACTTCGCTGGAGTAGCAGCTCTGAGTCTGCTGGGGCTGCTGATATCACATGCAAGATGGCGGCGCCCAGTAGCAGTCTCGGGGTTTTTGGATGTCCTTTATAAGGGGTGATTTTGCAGGTAAATAATATGAAGAATAATATGTTACTGCAAATATATTCTTATGGGAAGAGTTTTGTTGAAATTAATGCACTGGTGACAGGGTCTCTTTAAAGGGGGATTAATACATGGCAGCTTCCATTCCCTTTTAATTATTTGCAAAGGGAATGTAAAGTCTTCATCATAAAATGTTATTGGCTGCATACTCGCTCTCCTACTATAACCAAGAAGTGTGACTTAAAATGTCCTTATAGCTGCTGCTGTGACTTGTAGTTCTCCTGGAGGTTTCCCACCCTATACTGCTTGAAAAACGTCTGCAAGTTCAAACCCAGAGATCGCTCATCCTTTGTACCTGACTCCAGCTCCCTCTCCCACTTCCATTAGTGCTGTGACAGACCTTGTGTTAGCAGGCAGCGGGCAGGCCGGTCACTGGCCTAATTTGCGATTGGAAATGCTTCAGGAAGCGCACGCCGAATGTTGTGGAAAGTGCTGATGCGGCATTTGTCTCATTTCTGCTTGTCTGGGTTGTTTCAGGAGCCGGCACCTATGACAGAAGACCTGCTTGAGGAGCAGTCCGAGGTTCTGGCCAAGCTGGGCACCTCTGCGGAAGGGGCGCACATCCGGGCTCGCATGCAGAGTGCCTGTCTGCTGTCTGATATGGAGTCTTTCAAGGTACAGGAAATAAAAAGATGGCTGCCCTGTGTGCTACTCAGATAACGACCTTTTCTCATTACAGGTTTGGTGATAACAAATCCGTTTTCTCTAGATGCTCCCAATCTTCCCGTGTCTGCCTTTAAACTACATTATCATAAGGACCACATTTTATTAGCCATTCCAATCAAAACTGAATTTTTTATATTGGGGCAGGGAGTCATCTCAACTGCAAAAGTTTTCACTGCCGCTCAGGAGTAGATTTCCCCCTAACAATGGCACAACCATGAGTATCCGAGCTTGGATTTTTGACAGGTTTTAATCTGGCCATGCACTGCTCATGTCCCAGTGACTCACCTGGAATTCGAGCTGCGGGTGGCCCTGACCGCACCCACTCCATTCGACAAAAGTCTTTTTTTTTTTTCCATTTAACTTGCTTTATCATCCAATCAGGTACTGCACCAGTCACAGTTCAGGTATTCTGACAGCTGCAGACACAGGCTGTCAGAATACAATATTTCAGCATGGGAGATTCTTAAAGTGTGGCTCGGGAATCCAAACAACTTCTAGTGCAGTGGTGGCAAACCTCGGCACTCCAGCTGTTTTGGAACTACAAGTCCCATGAGGCATTGCAAAGCTCTGACAGCCACAGACATGACTCCGAGAGGCAGATGCATGTTGGGATTTGTAGTCTTGGCACAGCTGGAGTGCCAAGGTTCGCCATCACTGTTAGTGTATGGCGGACTTTGATGACACTGCCCTGTGTGAACTCTTTATATTCCTATAGAGTCCACTAGAGGGCGCCTGAAAACTGGAGGTGTCCCTCTGACACAGCCATGGGGGAAATCTCCTGATTAAAGGGACAGTAGAAATCATCCAGAGAATTGATCCCTGCTGCACACTGTCCAAAACTGGGAGAGCTACTTTTGGGGCGAGTTGCTTCTTCATATTTATAGTACCATAGGAACAATGATGCACTATTTAAAGGAGCCTCCACTGTTTGATTTGTACCATCCTGCAGGCTGCTTGATGAGATTTATGACTCGTAAGCAGCCTTGTGTTCTGTAACTCTTCACTTTTGCTGGATTCATATAATAAGTGAAGTGATCAGATTCAAAATAAACACATAAATATGTTGTGATCCCGTCCCCTCTCTCTGTAGTCATAGTACTAGGGAGCATTGTGGTAAGTGTGACGTTGCATAAAGATCCCTCCATTGCACAGTATGTCCCCTCCAGTGTGCGCCCTGACCTCACCCATTTCTGTAAATCTTTGTGGTGAATTGGAACACTGATGGTGAGTCAGGTCTTCTCCTCCAACATCAGTAGCTGACCTCACAAATGTTCTTTTGGCTGAATGAACACAAATTCCCACAGACACCCTCCAAAATGTTGTGGAAAGTCTTCCAGTGAAGAGTCCTATTCAGACAATTGTGCATTTCCAGCCTTGTAAGAACGGTTTGGTGAAGGACCTTTTCTGTTCCAGAATGATTGTGCCCCTGTGTACAAAGTCAGCTCCATAAAGACATGGTTTGATGAGTTTGGTGTGGAGGAACTTGAGTGGCCTCCACAGAGCCCTGACCTCAACCCTACTAAACGCCTTAAATAAATTAGAATGCCGAATGTGAACCAACATCAGTACCTGACCTCACAAAGGTTCTTTTGGCTGAATGGACACACAAATTCCCTCAGACACACTCCAAATCATGTGGAAAGCCTTCCTGGAAGAGTGGAGGCTATTAAAAGCTACACAGAGGGTGCAACTCCACATTAATGCTCCTGGTTTTGGAAGTTTCTATAGGTGTGATAGTTGGAGGCCCACAAACCCGTTGACCATACAATGTATGATTTTGCTTTCTGTACTTGTATTCCGATCCAACCCATAGTCTGTGTTTCCCAGGCTGCAAACCCCGGCTGCTCTCTGGAGGACTTTGTGCGTTGGTACTCTCCCCGCGATTACGTTGTAGAGGAAGTGATGGATGAAAGTGGCAACAAAGTCATCAAGGGCGAGCTGAGCCCCCGAATGAAAATCCCCAACAACATGTGGGTAGAAGCGTGGGAGACGGCCAAGCCGACGCCAGCTCGCAGGCAGAGGAGACTCTTCGATGACACCAAAGAGGCAGAAAAAGTAAGTTCAGTATTGTCAGCCTCGCACGGCATTCATGGCACTTTATTTTACTTTTCATTAAAAACCCCAAAGTTATGACCAATATGATGTCACCATTTCCCTACCCTGAGCCTGTGCACGCTTTACCGCTGAACTCCAAAAGGGTATAAAAACCAATGTAGTTATGTGGTCATCTAATATAATACAATTCATCTTTAATTGCAGCTATTGCAGGTACCTGATTGTTACTTGGTATCAGCGGGGGGGAGAGAGAGAGAAGGGGGGAGAGAGAGAGAAGGGGGGAGAGAGAGAGAAGGGG